>NC_139828.1:13673472-13967820 GCF_963691815.1 Echiichthys vipera
GACTCTGATGGAAACAAGTATTTGTTAGCATATAATTAGTTTATATTTAATATTCACAAAATAACCTACTGGTTCATATTCTCCCTGGCAGAACCTCATAGTTGCTATTAGCACATTAGCACACATGCAGTGTTTCTTGTTTATATGTTATTGTTTAGGATTTATTTCCGTTTTTTCAAAAATTAAAAATCAACTGTAAAACAAAATCCTTATTGGATTATCTTGTTTCATTATAAAGGATAAAGATAATCCAATAAGGATTTTTTTAAATCCAGTTATTTTTTTAGAGTACGTTTTTTTTTTATCAACTTAATTATTTATTTCAGAATCAAAACATCCTACACAGAGACTTGGTAAATATATAGTATTTTGATGAATAGTTATTATGGTCTGAATTTAATTAATAATTAATTTAGTCTCATATGGTTTAGTATTAAACACCTGTCACTTGCTTCTCTGTTATAACTTAAAGCTACTGGGCTCAAGGCATCATCAGGCTGGACTGTATTTTCTGATTTCAGAATTTAATTATGTGCTGATGATATTCATTAAATTCATTCTTTCCTAATTAACATTTTCATTGTCTGTTTTGTCCCGGAGACATCATGAGAGGAAGCAAACATTTCAAAACAAAAGCTCAAAAACACCTTTTCTGTTTCTATCATTTCCCTTTTTCCTTTCTTCCTTTCAAACGATTTGGTTTTCTGAGGCATTACAGAAGGAAATTGAGTTTGACTTAAATTCGAAACAGGATGAGCTGATCCGGGCTTTTTACCAAATCGTGTTTGAAAGGTTTTAATGCTCAAAGCTTGAATGAGACCTGAAGAGCTCTGGAGTCTTCACTGAGAGCTAACAGTGTTAGCCGACCCCGGGGGACAGCAGGGGGACGTTTGCATGTTCTGTGAGGGACACGTGTGTGACTGGAGAACACACACATGCATAAACACAGAAATACACACACACAGACACACACACACACACACACACACACACACACACACACACACACACACACACACACACACACACACACACACACACACACACACACACACACACACACACACACACACACACACACACACACACACACACACACACACACACACACACACACACACACACACACACACACACACACACACACACACACTCACTCACACACATGTGGAGACACACAGATACAGTGGTGCATGCTTCCCAGTCATGATTTGGAGGCTTCACCTTGCTCTTTTTATTTCTGTGGGCTGGTTGTGTGATTTAAAGCCTCTCCTGAGTCAGTGTTTTATTGGTTCTCCTCAGGGCGTGTTTACTGTGGGCACCCCTCCTCTTCCTCTTCTTCCTCCTCCTTCTTTTCCTTCACCTCCTCCTGCTTAGCTCTTACTTCATCTGCAAACACATAAACATGCAAACACACACACACACACACACACACACACACACATATACACACACACACAGTGCATTGATCCCCTCTATCCATCAACCTGCGGACAGCTCTATCGTTAACAGAAATGCATTCCAGTGCTGATTTTTCTCTCTGCAACAGCTGGAGCTTCTATTAATACAGACACTGTGCCATCATTCTTGGCTGCAGTTGAAGAAAATATCTGTCTGGCATGTGAAATTTTAATCTTGGTTGGTGTCGCTATCTCCACCAGCCTGTAAAGTGGGCATAAACAGGACAAGGATGTCAGTCTTCTCTGCTGGTGTTTTGTATCACGTGTTCTAATGGCAGCTCTGCTCTTCGTGTTTTCCTGCAGGCGTTTTGGAACAAAGTGTGCATCATGCCAACAGGGGATCCCTCCGACGCAGGTTGTGCGGAAGGCGCAGGACTTTGTGTATCACCTGCACTGCTTCGCCTGCATCATGTGCAGCCGACAGCTGGCCACCGGGGACGAGTTTTACCTCATGGAGGATGGGAGACTGGTGTGCAAGGTGGATTATGAGACCGCGAAACAAAACGGTAGGTCTGCATGCATCCAAAATATTAAGCAGCAACATTAGCCAATACTGAATTAAAATCAAGTCAATTTAAAAGAAAAGTACAGGTCGAAACTTAACTTTAAAAACAAATGCTAGAACAATCAGGACCCATTTATATCCTTCCTGTCAGACACAACCGATGTGATTCAGTCTGGCTGGACTTGACTCCATCAGAATCACAGTAAAGGATGTGACAGATCAAGCTATGTGCACCATGTAATGCAGTGAAATGACTACTGACTGTGGATCTATGTTGTTTAGAGTCTGGGTGTGTATACTGTCTCCCTCTGTCCCTCTCTTCTGAGATATCCATGCATCTCTGATTGATTATGTAAAGTGAAGCAATGCTCTTATACGTTGCGGCCCCAATAACTCTGTTCCTCTGGCACTCAGGCTGTGTAGATTTATGCCCTCTGCTGTAGGAGTGGGACAGATACACAAGAACAATAATACACTTCCATACATGACCATTCACTTCATTTAACACGCATATTGTCCGAGGGGCACCGACTGTTAGGCAACGTGACAGTGTAAGAAGTCACTCACACATGTAATGATTGTTTTCAGATGATTCAGAGGCGGGGACCAAGCGACCGAGGACCACCATCACGGCCAAGCAGCTGGAGACCCTCAAAAGTGCCTACAAAAACTCGCCGAAGCCGGCGCGCCACGTCAGAGAGCAACTGTCCTCGGAGACGGGGCTGGACATGAGAGTAGTGCAGGTAGAGGGTTTACGTCATCAACATCATCCTGATTTTGATTTGATCTTATTAGCTTTCACCTGATTGTGACTTGTATTTTATTTAAAAGATGATACAAACACAAACTCTTAATAATATGTATATAGCCTTATATATTTACTTTAATGTAAAGACTTTAATTGTTTCTGAGTCTCTTTGACTCTGCTTTAACATTTCTTTCCACGATTTTCTTGTATTTTCTATTATATTCAATTGGGAATCTTTGCCCCACCATTTTTTTAGTTTATTATGGCAATCACTTAGTTTAGACTAAGTCGGTCATGTGTTTACAACTACTTTGTAAAAATGCACACTATTTTGTGTCAAACAAGGAGTTTAACATTTGAAATGTCATGAAACTGATTATGTCCGAATTAAACTGAATAAAAAATGATTCATGTTGATTTGAATAATGAATTACAATGTTTTTTGCTTAATGATAATTGTTATCTCTGTCAGGTGTGGTTCCAGAACCGGCGAGCAAAAGAAAAGCGCCTGAAGAAAGATGCCGGCCGACATCGCTGGACTCAGTTCTATAAAAGTGTCAAACGCAGCCGAGGCGGAACAAAAGTGGAGAAGGAAAGCTCGGCCGACGACGCAGGACTCAGTGACAGTGAACTAAGCTTCAGAGGTACCTATTTTGTGTAGAACCTCGACGGAGTCCATACCTATTATTGCTTAGGAGAGAGATTCCTGAAAGGGAATGTCAGTCATGCTGTCGTGCTGATGGGATTAAGGGAGCCTAAAAACTGCTAAATGATACGGTGCGGCAGCAATGTGCCTTTGTGGCAAGGCATTTGTTTTCTTGCATTGTTCAATGCACGGTGTCAGGAAAATCTAAAATGGCATTCTCATTTCACATTCCCCTCACACCACCCCGTGGCCGCTGACGCATCCTCCTGCCTCCTTTTGTCGCCATGATGGAGCTTATTGGAAAAGATAGAAGGTCCTTAGTGGGATGCAAACGGCATTTTAGACATCTCTGTGTTATTTAATGTCCACAAAGCCTGTTTTGGGTAGTCATAAAAGTCTTCAAGCCACTTTTAAAAAGAAGGCTATTTTTATGAGAAATGAAAACATGGTGACAGAAACTCTATAAAGCATGTGAGGCTTTTAGTCAATTAGAGAGAAAGCACTCTGGGGCATTGTTGTTATTGAAGCCACTCGGGGGGGATTGAGATGGAAACAAATATTTTGTGCTGCAGTAATTGCACACATACGGACCTCCTTTGTTAGAGAAGAAAGTAAAGCACATCCTTTCTCACCAACAAAACTCTTAATGCTTAACAAATACTTAGTAATGGCTCAGCGATCCACTTACTGTACCTGTGATAATGTTGCCACAATAAATCTCACTCGTAAAAGCACTTAACTATATTGAAATATAACAACTATATAATGCTCTTGCAGTTGACAGCACGCTGTTGATGTGTCAAATTTTTTACACCCTTAATACTAAGTGATGGTATCTCCCCCACAGACGACCAGGTCCTGTCAGATCTTGGCCACACCAACGGGCTTTACGGGAGCGTCGGTGACGTGACCAACAGCGCGGTGCTGAACGGCGGTTTCTCTGTCGATGTGTCGGGACAGCCCTACCACGACATCCGAGCAGGAAGCCCCTACGGTCTTCCTCAGTCGCCCTCTTCCATCACCTCTCTGTCCGGCCACACCCCTCTCCTCAACAACCTGGGTTTCAGCATGGACAGTCTGGTGGTGCAGGGCGGGCCGGGCGGCGTGGGACAGGCTCTGAGGGCCATGGCAGGGGGCCCGACTTCAGACCTCTCCACAGGCAGCAGTACAGGATACCCCGACTTCCCCACCAGCCCCGCCTCATGGCTGGATGAGATGGACCATTCCCAGTTTTGAATCCCAGTACGTGGCTGAAGATTGCTGTGCGGATACAACAAAACAGACTTTCAACGCTTTTTTTACATTTCTGTTTATCACCCTCCAAGGCTGGTATGTTTTGTGATTTTGGGTGAAGGGGAAAAGGAGGAGAGAAAGTGTGACTCTCCGTCCCTCTGCAGTCGTAACGGTGAGGTAACAGCCGGGTCGAGATGTGTAATCCGGACAAAAGCAGCGAGAACACCTCCACGCCGCTGAATGTTCAATCTGTATCATACACTTTTTGGTATCACCTGACTTTACTTTGTTCTTTCACTCTGAGAATGAGACTGGATTTTGGTGGATTAATGCTCACAGGGGGAAGTAATATTGCCCCTCCCCTCCCAAGTAAACCATCCCTGTCTAACAGCTACAACAATAGGGCTACAATCTAGATCAAAGTCCCTATGAGACCCAGGAGGCACCTGCATGCTTCTGATCCATAATGAGTAGGACTGCTGTCTGGCCGTATCGAAGCCTTTTACATTGGCAATGCACTTTACTCTCCTCTTCTTTTTCTACACATATGGACAGGAATGCAGAGAGAGGAAGAGAGAAAAAGAGGAGAGACATATGCACAAGGCAAAAACACAGTGTTTCATTGGGAGAGAAATTTACAAGAACAGTGGCACAAGTGTGAATTTTGAACCATGCTGATGTTTTTTAATGTATTGCTGAAGCTTACAAGTTATTAGGAAGTAGATGGCCGTTGGTCTGTCTGTCCATCTGTCCGTAGAAACCGATGTCTCCTCTGTTTGGATGAGGGCGAACACCGTTGGCTACACAGCAGGTCTCTCTTCTATATTTATAGGTGCTTGACTTGTTCACGTCTGTGTTAAAGCCGTCTGAGAGCGGACGTCTGTTAGTATTAAATGATCTGTTTCCAGACTCACCAGGCATTGAAGCTCATGCACTGGGAGGACAGCCAAGAAGTTTAGGGTTTGGAGAGATTCAACTCAAACCATCCTAGTAATATATCACACATCTAAATTATTATTTTTTTATTTTTTGAATGCACAGCTGTAAGACGAGCAGTGTCCATTTATTAGAAATGCAGATTCCTTTGCAGATATTATTAAGCAAATTAAATGCAAACACAAAACATTTATTTCACATTCAAAACACCAACAAGTATTAGCAGGAACACAGATAAAAAGGGTCTCTTTGTGTTGGCTCTTGTGTTTCCTCAGTCTGAGCCAGGCTTCTCTTGGTAATCTACTCAGTGCAGCAGAGCTCTAGCTTTGCCTGATATCAACCTACTTACTTACTGACCCCAGATGTGTTGTCAATCTGTTCTCCCTCTGCCTGGCCTCCGTGTCAGGGGGATTACCACAGAGCCCCCCACTATCAGGGTTGATACCCTACTGTAGCTTCAGTGTTGGCAGACATCTTGAAGCCTGATTCACTGGAAGTTTCTGATTCTCTTGAAATGCAAACTCTCTTCTCATGATTTTATTTGACATGTTGAGCATGTCAGTAGCTATTTTGATCTGAGGGAAGGTTTGCTTGAAAACACACCATTACTCCTATTTCTGTTTAATCAATTGAAGAAAAGAAAACTAATGTATGTGGTCACCTTTTTGTGAAAAATTGCCAAGTTCTTTTTTTATCTATTTAAGAGTCAGAAAGAAAATTAACAAACAGAATGTGACACCATTAAGAAAACTGTGTAACACTTAAGATTATAGCCCTCAAATTGCAGCTTAATTATGTAGTAAATACTTGGTATCAATGAAATACTTAACGTAAAGCTTTACTGGGATTAGTTTGTACAGTACAGGGGAAGATGACAATAGGCTAGGGAACGAAGGAGTTTGAGAGAATTGGGTAACAGTGTTGATATTTCAGTAACGGTAGTTGACGGTATAATGTATTTTAAGAGTACGATAAACTTTAATAAATAACTTTGGGAAATAACAGTGTAAAAGGATTTAAAATATAAAGCGTAGTGTACATTATTGTTGTTTCTGGGGAACAAAACATTTGTTTTCTCACGACCAAGCTAAGTATTTGCAGTATAATATATTTCTATGCCCCTACCCTAAATGCAAATCTGTTACCCATTGTTCCCAGTATTTGCCACGTGTACATACCAGTAAATACCCACTGTACCCACAAGTGTTTCATTGGTACCACATATGTACAAGCTATTTTCAGTGTAATTTGCGGGCCATAATCAAACACATTACCACTACAGTTTTGTTAAGTCTGTGTTGCCTCAGAAGTTTGCATCTTAATTGTTGTAAATTTTGTACAGTTTGAAAACGTGTTGATCGTCTTGTTTCATGAGCGCTATTTATTATTGCCATGTGTCTTTGAAAAAGATGTAAAAGAGAGCACTGAATTTATTCATTTATGCCTTCTGTGTAATGGTATGAACCGTGTACAGTCAAATCTATATGAGGAAAATAAAGCTGAATTGTCTTTGGGTTACCCTCGAGTGCATTTCTCTTTAATGGAACGGGCCTGCGGTGATGAATGTGAGAGTTAAGATTTTCAGCTGAACTTTGTTTTCAATATATCAAAAGAAAAATATCTGCTGTAGGTGTTTTTATTATTTTTGCCTTATCTAAACGCTCTTAGAGCGAGTTAACCCGCAAATTCATTTACCCATTGAGAGCATTTACCACACACTTAGGCCTCTATTCAATTGTGGAGATCCATTTAGTACCACCAACAGACAGTGGTCAGTCAGTTAACAGTGATTGATGCTGCTTTCCTCTCTCGCTCTCGGGTGGGGGTGACAAGAAAGATACATGAAGAGAGAGAAGAGAGAAAAAATAAAACAAGTGGAGAAACAGATGCCTCGCTGGCTTCACTGATCCTCTCAGTGCTAAAGAGACACAGCAGCAGATTGCAGCGCTGCACTGTCAAATCTCTCCTTAATCCCTGTGCTGTTAACTAATTGTAGAGTGCTTTGTGAAATATAGGAAAATATGCTTTGTGGTCAGGCAAAGAGGGAATATGGCCCATATGCCGGCAGTTAGCTTGTATGTCAATATGTCAAGCTGCTAAAAAGACTACAATGCAGAGCTGTCGCCAGAATATTTCCCATTTTCCCTTCACAACCAAACACCCTGAGGGACATTTTTTGATGACTAGCAACCAAAGATGTTTTCTCCTTTACTGATGGTCTCAAGAAAAAAGCCCTCCACTGCTGCTATATTCTTGTAATTCTGGTGAAGTAATGCTAAATACTTTACATTTTTATTTTAATATTTGTTTTTATTTAAAAAAAAATAGTCCTTTGAGTTAAATGCTAAAATGCTCACAATGACAAACTGCAGACGTTAGCAGGCATAGATTACCAAATTCACCGTCTCATTCTAGCACGCTAACCTAGAATCCAGCACAAAGTACAAATGGAGTTAATGGGAATGGGAATAGTTTTGTGAGTTTTTGAACCAAAGTATTGGACATGTTAATATTTTGAACTGATGATGACGCTACATGAAAAGTTGAGGAATCACCAGTGTCACAATTCAACCTGAAGAGATCACATTTCATGACAATCAAATAGCTATTGAAATACATCAGTAGGTTGGCTGACCGACCAACAGACCAACATCCCCAAAGTCACAGCTTAACAGCCTTAAAACACACACCACTGGTGTACTGGTGCTGAAGTTAAAGCACTGAACATGAACCAGAATGATACTGGTTTCCAGCTTGTAGTCTGTGTTGCATATTGTTTTCCACCTCTCTCCCCCCACACTTCCTACCATTTTTTCTAATAAAAGCCCTAAAACACCCAAAGAATAATAATAATAATATACAATACAAATCTAACTTCTCCTCATTAAAACCTCTAAATTCCCAGAAATAATGTGAAGGATATGACCTCAGTGTCCTCGTAGTTATGACCCTGACCAAGTGTGTGTGACTGCTCGGTCTTTGCTATTGTTCTTAGCAGCCGTTGCTAAAAACCTCTCAGGTTACAGTGGATTTATTTCCTGTAACTATGGTGTTGGCTAACTATGGATAGAATTATAATGACATTACACCACAGTGTACATCTGTATGAAACTAATTTGTATGCAGCGATGTGCAGCACTTGTCTGAGAGCAGGCCAACCTAACCCAAACTTAAATGTTATCGATTCCTTTGCTTTTTGTTTTTATAATGTAACAGGAATAGCTAAAACACAAAGAGTCAGCCTGGTTGGAGTTTGCACGTTTGCATAAAATGCCACAAACTGAGCTGATTTTTATTTAAGCATTGATTGGCTGGGCTATGGGCATTAATGGATAGACTCTAATAGTATGGCCTTACAAAGATAAAAAGCCACACAGACAGTTAGGATAATTTACACGCCACTTACAGCACTAGTATACAAATAAATCTGGGGAAACTCCACCACTGTTGCTTTTGCGAAGATGACAAACACAAGCACAAATGCCATTATCATCGATCGCAAGGCTTTTATTACAAACTTCCTGAAGGAAACAGTTTTTTTTACCGTCTGAAGCTAAAGGGAATAAATTAACATGCAAAATAGATAGGATTTGTTTTGGCCTGAAAGTCAATCTTGCAGCGTCAAGACAGGGCATTTTTCTCCCCAAACGACTCCATCGGGCTCTCAGTGAACAATGATCTGCAGGATGACAGAGTGAGTCTTAAAGAGGAGCTGGAGTCAAACAGAGGCCTCTCAATGACACCCTCAAGGTTGTGAGCTCAATGCTGTTTTAATGTGAAACTGGGCCTTTTTCCACTCAATGATTATCCTGCTGCACATATCGGATATACATGACAGGTAACCAAAGGAGGAGGGTTCACGACCCAGAGGAGGCCGTGATAAATACTGTAGTGATGATAATATGTTTGCTGTATTGAAGGCCTCCGCCTATACAAGTGTAGCTCTCCAGAGGTTTTCAGGGGTGTGTGTGTGATGCTGTGAGAGAGTGTAAAAAGACTCTTTGGGGTCATCTGAAAGTTCAGGTCGACAGTGTCGGTGGACAGCAAAAACGCTTGTTCATCACCATACCCCCCCCCCCCCCCCCACACACACACACACACACTAGTGAATGAGCCTCTGATTATTAGTGGGAAGTGTTTCAGCAGCAGAGGGATTTCTGCTTACTGTTGGGTTCCCAGCCACACTGCTCAGGGTAGGTGTGTAGGGGGGTGCTGCAGCGTGGATAGAAGGGTGTGTGTGTGTGTATGTGTGTGTGCGTGTGCGTGTGTGTGTAAAGGGTTGCATTAAGAGCTGGCCAAAGCAACAAGACGGTATTGCTTTTACAGGAGAGAGAAAGGAGTGGAGATGTAAAAGAAGGCAGAGCAAGTGTGCAGAATGACAGTGAAAGACAGGGGAGTGATAAGAGTGGTAAGGAGGAGAGATGGAGGACCTTTTTTTAAGAGGCGCACACACATCCACAGGTTCCCAACAACAAACAGAAGCATCACAAACAGGAGAAAATACTCTCACCCTGGTGTCTGCATTAATACATGCACATTAGTAATCCACTTATGAGTCTTATATTGGGGGATATTGGATTTGCTGTTTACATGAAACCTGGTTATTCATATCCTTGAACACATTATTCTGACAGTAACCAGGTTTCTGATCATCTGCCTGCACACGTTTCTTAATTCCTCAACATCTCAGCCTCTCATTTCTACACGGACACATTTTGATGTCTGGCTGTCTGAACTCTTTTGGATTTAGAGTCTCCATCTGATCAGTGGTAATGGGAAACCAGAGTGGCAGTGCGATTTATGATCTGCATTGCATTACTGAGGTCAGACATTCCTTTTACTTCAGCTTGTTGATCATCATTACATTACATCATTTACCGTCATATTTCTTCTTTTACTGACTAACTACTATGTAACTTGAGTTAAAGCAGCACCTGTGCACATGGCAGAGAATTATCAGAAACCTCTATAAGGTGTTAACATGCCACTGTTTTGGTTGAATGTAACCAAGTACATTTACTCAAGTAGGCTACTGTACTTAAGTACATCTTTGCAGGACTTGAGTATTTCCATTTTCTGCTACTTTACACTTAAATATTGTTATTTTTACTGCATAACATTTATTTGACAGCATCAGTTACTAGTAACTGTGCAGGATCAGATTATGAATTAATTTTTTTAATCAACTAATAAATTATAATATTATTAGGTTAAGCAACCCAGCAATACATAAAGTCCAACAAGCGCCACCTTTATCAGCTGCATACACCACCACTTTTGATCCACCACTGCTGGATCAAACTGGATCACTCCAGCTAACATATTCAGGTTTCACAAAACTGGTATAAGGATTAATCAAAGTTTCTGAAATCAGGATAAGCTGTTTAAATGTGTAAAGTATAAAAAGATTACTCCAAAAATATGCAAAATGACATCAATCTTGCAGCATCAGGACAGGGATTTTTTTCTCCCAAACAGACTCCATAGGACCCACACTGAATATGATTGGATATGATGTTTACATGTGCAAAACAACAGGAATACTCAAAAACCTGATCATAATCACCCCCTGCTCTTCTTTTGTTTAATGTGGGTGTAACTTGCTACGCTTTGACCATAAATGTGTGAGGGAAATGTGACCCTACTTATAGACAGTAAGTGACAAAACATGTCGAGTCATCACCACTTAAACAGATAATTATCTGAATATTTACAAGAACAATACACCTACTATTCAGCATGCTAGTGCGCCTTAGTGACAAGGTTAAGAAATGCTAGGGGATAAATAGCCTTATTTTTTTCCAAAATATAGCATGTAAAAGTATAAAGTTGCACAAAATGAAAGCACTCAAGCAAAGTACTGTTACCTCAGAACTGTACTTACATTTACTACTTGAGAACATGTAGTTTATTACTTTTCACCTCTGAAAAAAGCATAGATATTCAGAACGGCTGAACAATCCTGGGCCTGGGGGTGTGTGTGTGAGTCTGCGGTTTGGAGAGGGAGGGAGCTGCAGTGTCAAAAGTGAAAAGCTCAGAGGAAAATTGAAGCCCCATAATGGAAGCATAATGGGCTTAGTGTCAGAGTCTTGCAGACGAGCCGGGGGGGAAGCACGACTGCCGTCACCCTCTCTTACCTCAAGCCAGTATAACGGGGTTTAGGAAGCAACGAGGAGACAACAACAGGCCCCAAACAGGCTTTAGAGATACACCAACAGCCTAATGGCTGGATGTGGATGGAATTCATAACAACAAGATGGTAACTGGTCGTCTCTTTGTGGGATTGTAGCGCATCATGTCTCAGACTCAAGTTGAATACTCAAAAGGTTTTCTCTCAACCCATGTAGGGTTCCTCCTCCAAATTCACGAGGGGAGAGGCAGAAAATGTCATTGAGGAAGACTCTGTGGCAAGAGTTTACAAAAGTGAATGATGATACTTTTGGCGAAAAAAAATGAGTTCAGGCTCTCTTCTCCCTGTGTGATTTGTGAAGGAGGGAAGGACAGGACGGGGATGCAGATACAGACATTCTCCGGAGACATTTTAATTCACCTCATGTATAGCACAGCTCACTCGCATTTCAATTCACTACAGGCACTGTACAACAGCTGTCAAGACAAAAATTGAATTTGAAGTGGTGCCCCTGGCGATGACTACCAATGCCGGATGGACCATCCACTGCTGTCATAGATCTGTGAGTGACTGACAGGCTGCAACCAGACATGTTAAGGGGGTTATCTAACGCCTGGTATCAAGGCAGATTTCCAGTTGAGTAAAACATTGGGGGATGAGGTCAGGCGTGGAGCGAGGGAGTGTGTTAGACAGTAAAGGATTAAGCTTTGTCCCTGCTGTTGTGTACAAAATGTGCATTTGCATCTTCATGAAGCTGTAGTTAAGATCTAGGATCCAGATTTAGTGGATTCTCATCGTGTGTGTGTGTGTGTGTGTGTGTGTGTGTGTGTGTGTGTGTGTGTGTGTGTGTGTGTGTGTGTGTGTGTGTGTGTGTGTGTGTGTGTGTGTGTGTGTGTGCGGAGGCGGAGAGAATGTGCTGATCAGATGGACTTGAGGACGAGTAAAGCAGATTTGGACTCAGACCATGTGTTGGTTATTTTTGGAGAACATCCAGATCTCTCCTATATGACATAATACTACTGAGGCAGGTTGTAGAGGCCGGTGTTGTATGAACAGTTTGTTGTTGTGTGGAGGATGAAGACGGGCCAGTTAGGTGGGGGGAGGATTAAAGTATGGGTTAAAGGTGTGCTGTGACTTTGTTTCATTGCACTGCTTTGCTTTTTTTTTTAAATGTTCCTTATGTGTCCCATAAAAGTTTAGTATAGTATCTTAAATATAACCTCCCCCCTCCTTTTCATGACATATTTGTCTACAAACACCAATTTGATACTTATTCCACACATAGCTCTAGTATAATTCTCTGCCTTTACATTTCTTTTTACATTTGTGCTCACAACAGGTTAAAAGAGTACTGGGATTATATTTCTGACCAACCAATATTGTCTATATGGGCTGCCAATGTAAGCTGGGTCCAACCAATACTTTGATTTTTTTTATACAAGTTTATGGACTTTTTTATAACTATAGCTTGTTTTTACTTTTTTATGTGCAGTTAATCTGTCTTTTAATTTGGAGGAATTTAATAGTAACATTATTTATTGTGTAAAGCACTTAAATTCTAACACAGGTTTTATCCCTATATCTTAACTTGCACTATATTTTTGTCTTTTTGTTTTTTACTTGTGTGATTTATTTTTGATGCAAACTCATGAGCACTGTTGGAGGGAGCCTGAGACCCCAGATTTTCACTGAAAAAGACTGCTTCTGTAATCATTTGCTTTTGACAATAACTAACTATTCTGATAAAGCTTATGATAACGTTGCTGTGTTTCCCAACTATATTTGCTATACAAAGATACATCAATGAAGGCTAGTTTAATCTGTATGGATACTGTATGGTTCAGGTTCAATGTGGTGCCCGCTGAGGTGGGATATGAGTTTAGCTTTTCCTCCTATAAGTGCTGCAGCAGCATACAATTAGTGTGGTTGCACTATGAATGCTAACGTATGACAGAACATTCTGCAGATACCTGTTTTAAAGATTTATTTTGGGGGTTTTTTGCTTTTATTTGGCAAGTTGAAAGTTTTTCTTCAAGTTTGGTAAGCCTGAAGAGTGACAGCAAGGCGGGGGAGAGAGAGAGAGAGAGAGAGAGAGAGAGAGAGGAAGCATGCAGCAAAGGACCACAGATCGTATTTGAACCCGGGCGGCTGCCAAGGACTGAGCCAATATAGGCGCCACACTCTACCTGGTGAGCTAGAGGCCGCCCCAACTCTAAGTTATCTAATGAGCAGAAAACAAGTCAGAGGTAAAATATTTGTTGAAGACTTTAATTTGATAAATGACAAATTATTAAAGCATTCCTTGAATGTAACAACTGAATCATGAACAAATGATCAGAGAGGGTTGACCCAGACTAAAAGGCCTGGCTGATTGTCAGACCTGGGCAGTAGGAGTGGGTGATATGTATAACATATTCGATTACAGTATGTAAGTTCATATTGCATTTACAGATAAAATAATTGGATGGAAATTCCCCTTTTTTTGGTGCGTCCAGTGACTTAAAAACCTGACAAATCCAGATACTTCATCGCAATGATGCACAAATCCTGTCATCCCAATATTGCCAGTAAGCAATCCTGCTCATTGATTTGCAACATTGCCTACGATAGCCAAATACAGCAAGATATCTTTTAGGCATATTTACCGTAGTATAGTAAAATCTTCACTAGTACAGTTACCATCATATCACCCAACCTTACTGGGAATATAAAGTTGATATACAGTGTTTAGATGAATGGAAATACATGAGGTGTGCTTCATTTCATGTAGTTAAATCCTGTAGTTCCACAGAGCTAAGAAATCCAACTCACCTTAAGTATTTGAAAATCAAATCAAACCGTTTCAATCCTGGTCTACTAACTCCTGGGGATGAATAGAGTCTCTTCAGGGATGAAGGAGGGATAAAAGGGATGAAATGAGGATGAGGGCTGGGGATCGGGTGGCGGCAGTTGGGAGAGCTAGCCTTTCGGAGCCGTGTACTGACGCAGGAGAGAGGAGATGGCACTGGATTCAGTGACCTCCTCGGGGAGAGAGCCTTCCATGTCTTTGATAGACGGGTCTGCTCCAGCGTTCAGCAGGAGCTCCACGATTTCTGCAAACTCACACGCTGATGCTATGAAAAGAAGAAAGAACAATAATAGCGGATCTATAAGGAGGAAAAAAAACAGCAAAGAACAGAAATAAAAGAAGGAGAGGACAAAAAGCAAACGTTCTGGAAGGCATTTAGCTTTTTAGCCATGCTAGCAGCTGTACGGCTATATGGACGCTGTCAGTCAGTTGATCGGTCCAATACTCCGGTCCAGACTGAAATATCTCAGCGACTTTTGGATGGATTGCCTTGACATTTGGTACAGACATTCACCACCATCATCAAGTCGACATTTCAATGTGTCCAGCTCTTTGGTTTAAACACTGCAGCTCATTTCAGACTGATATGATGATGTGAAGGAGTGCTGGGGGGTTTTGATTGATATACGTAAATGTTTCATATATCGCCATACCAATGCATAGCTGAAACAATGGCTGTAACTCTTCAACAGGCAGCACAATATATAATATTGTTCACTGCGGAGAGCGCAACGGTTGGGGCCAGCTGTGAGTGTATTGATAGGAGACCTCTATTAACAGCATACCCTTCTTACTAACGGTTATAACTTTAACACAACACCAATAATAACCCACAAGTAATTCTCTTTAAGGACAAAACACCATGGCACACAATAAGTGAGTAAATTTGGCTCATCCCTTTCCTCTACATACTGTAGTTTAGTACAGTATGTACAGTGCTGCAGTTAATGAAAAGCCCATCTGCAGGCCCAGCACTGACACAAGCCTGGACCTGTGGTTCTCCAAACACTTCATTTCTGCCCCATTGGCAATTTGTGCCCCACTAAAAGGGTCTCCTCGTTCTCTGCATAAGGGGGAGGGAGCAGGGGAGGTGTGCACTTTCTTAACCCAGTTAGCAGGTCCCTGCTTTTGCCGATGCACCTCTCACCCCTCTGGCTCCTCCCCACCCCCCCATTCCCCTCTCTCTTCCTCTCTTGTTCTGAGTGCTCTTCTCTGTCGGTGTCAATCGCTCGCTCCTCTTAAAGAGCGGACTCTATGCTGCGCCATGATCGCTGATGTCAGCAGCCACGGTGATTGACAGCCAGGCCTTCTAACCTCGAGACCAGGGGTGGCTGGCAGACCGGCTACCGGGAGTGTGTGTGTATGGGTGTGTATGGGTGTGTATGGGTGAATTAGATATGATGATATATCGGAATGCATGCGAGTGTGTCATAAAATGCATGCTCAAACTGTGTTTATGAACAGCGTGACGTGCGTGAGTATCTAACTCTACAAGAACCACTAATCTTTCAGCCAAATCAGACTAACACAGCATGGCTTTATTTTTCCAGCCACAATTGCAGACCTCCTCTTGTTGCTCTAAACAGTATTTTAGTTTGCTAGAAATGTGTAAGTGTGTTTGTGTGTGTTTGTGTGTGTGTGTGTGTGTGTGCGCGCACGTGGCGGGTGTCTCGCCTGGGCCTTGAGCTGTAAAAAGTGGCTGGCCCTCGGGGGAGCCGTAGAGGAGGAGAACAATTTATGGTGAGCAGTAAACCCTCAATTAATCACTTGCCAGCCACTCTGGCCCTGTGCAAAGAGAGGTGGGAATGAATTTTCATTCGCTGCTATTTGTCTCTTGGAGTTCATCGCTTATGTTTATTAGTCATCTTTTTATGCCCCATCCTCGGGGCTTCCTCTGCTGAGTGTGTTTTTGTGTGCAGATCTCCGGTGGGTGATGCAACATGCCCACACCAACGCCACAAAGCCGGGGGACAGATGGTGCAGCCACACACACGCACACACTCGGAGGACAGGGGAAACGCCCCTCAGGGACATGGCTGTTGGGGCATGAGAGGGTCAGGGGAGTTTAAGGACCAGTGCTGATTTCCTCTGGGAGGCCCGCCGATTATTACACACACACACGCACACACGCACACACACGCACACGCACGCACACACACACACACACACACACACACACACACACACACACACACATGCACGCGCACGCGCACGCAGAACAAAACCAGACAGGCATCCACAGATGCTACCATACATACCAAAGGACACACATGCACATGCAGGACACAACAGAGAGGAATACGAGAAGCTGGGTGGAAACAACTGTCAGAAATAAAGATGAGGAATGGAGGGGGGAGTGTGGGACAGAAAGAAGGGAAAGATAACAAATTTGGCAAAGAGCAGAAAACAAGCTGCTGTATATAAAGAGAGTGTGTACACAGACGACATAATGATGTCAGTGTGCGATAGATGTGAAGACATTCACCATTCACAAAATAGATAAACACACAAAAAAAGCTTTATGGCAGAAAAAGAAAATAAAGTCAAAAGTGAGTATACACATTTTGGACTATAGCGCTTAATAACATGCCTTCTTACCATAATGTAGTGCTGTCTGTCCTTCATTATCCTGGAAGACAAAAGCAGGTCATACTGTGAACATTTGGGTTCAAGAGAAATTACTTTGCTTAAACTTCACAACAATCAACAGAAAAACTCTCTGTTCCTAGAATACCTGCTACTCTTTGGCTCTGGGCAAAAGGTGCCACGTTTAAAAACATTAAGATATTGATTTAAGAACCACCTGTGACTTGCAGCTTTGATAGTTACTCTTATTGCGTTACGCATCTGTAGTGGTTTGTTAAAAGTTAAAGCAGACACAAACAAACTGTTATGCTTACAACTGAAATGTTTAATTTCCTTGTTCAGTGTTCTCTGGCGTTGTATACTGTAACACAAATGATGACCGAAGTCTGAAGACATTTTCAAAATCAGTCAAACTGAAAAGTGAGTTTTTCTTATAATACTATATCTAGTGTTTGGGCTCAAGGGACTACTATTTTATATACCATATACTCCATTATATGGATACATCATGTGCCCAAAGACTAAATACAGCATGATAAGAAAATGGCTTTTCCCCAGAAACTAGAAGGAGGACAAGCAGGCGGCTGTGGCTCAGGATGTAGAGCAGGTTGTGAACTGATGGCTGGGTTGAGCCTCAGCTTGCCTGGCAGTTTGCTGCCATCTGTGTGTGAATGAGAGGCTTAATTTTAAAGCACTTTATAAATGCAGTCCATATCTATAAACTCATAACAAGTTGAACATCAAATATATGCACACATATGGAGTGTAAAGTATGTTTCATATCATCATTGGGTACAAATGGGTTAAATGAACTGAATTGATTCTATTATGTGTTAATATTAGGAGATATCGTCATATCTCAGTTTTTCCCTACTCGACTGCTCGCAATGATCTCTGAACAATATGACAGGAATACTTCTGTTTGACTTTTTGACTTCACTCGGCTGTCTGTGGCCCCCAAGCCCATTTGTTCAAACTGAATATGGACAGTAAAACAAAGGCTAAGTCATTTCCTAAAACAGCTGGGCACACAGGATGTTGCATCTGATAGGGTTGACTGCAGATTCATACGCATTACACGTCTAGTGGAGCTGCAATGATTAGATGATTAACCTATTAGTTGTCAACTACTGAATTAATCTCTATTAATCACTATTTTGATTTTGTTTTTTTAAGAAAAAAGAAAAAGTGTAAAGAATATTTTTAGGTATTTAAAGGTATCTTAGGTATCTATCCTCCTCTCTGAGAAATGCCGATCAACATTTTTCACAGTTTTCTCACATTATAGACCAAACAACTAATTGACTAATCAAGAAAAACGACAGATTAATCGATAATAGAAATAATCGTTAGTTGCAGCCCTAACATCTAGTATTTACAGCAGCAGGACGGTAGGATTGACTCAAAATAGACTACAGTGTGTGTGTTCATGGTAAGGAAGGAACATCAAGTGCAACGATGTTTCGTTTGTGTGTCTTATTATTTTTGGACAACAATGGAGCTCTGTGGCATAGAGGAATTAAGTTATATGAGGCTTTGGATAGGCAGACAATACTTGTTAGTAGGATAGAGTCGTTTCTGGTTTTGATCTTTTCATAAGAATAATCTAAGATATTCCCAGTCTTATCTTTTAAATTAATCAACTGTGGAGCATATGTGACCCTGACACACATCAGCTCAGGGTCAATCTAGAGAAGACTTAGAGTCATGAGGGTGACCAGAAAATCAGTGGTGGTCTCTTGCGTACAAGTGTGTGTGAGTGTGTGTGCATGTGGAGATGTGGATGTGCGGCATAAATGATACCTTGGGTCGGGGGGGGTCAATGGTGGAGATGTAATTCTTGTTAGAGCTGTGGATTGGGGACAGGGACGGGGACATCTGTGTGTGTGTGTGGGTGGGTGCGCGTGCAGGTATAACAAGACAATATATGACAGGCATCAACAGGAGGTTCATTTCTTAATCACTGTTCCAGCCTGCCTTTGCACCTCATAATGATGATAAATGGTCAAACTGTTGCCTCCAGTCTCAGAGCACAGGCAGTTGTTGAGTCGAGCACAATGGTCTCAGACACTCAGAGGCAAATTAAACGCCAGCGGGCGCAGTGACATTTCCTTCTGTGCCGTAAAATGTCATTGCAGTGGAAATACCTCCAAATTACTAAAACTGTTATGGTGAAATTATTCATTAGTCTTTCCACCTTTGCCCTCCCAACGGCAGATCCTCTCATGCACCTTCCCGCTTTTGGTTACTTCTATCCATGTCCTTCCTCTTCTCTCTTCCAATTCTTCCTCCTCTTCGTCTTCCGACCTCCCTTCCTCCAAACCACACCTCCTTCGTCTCCTTTTCTTTCATTACATCGCCCACCGTCACCTCTTTCTTTTTCCAGTCACTCCTCTCTTTCTTCTTCTCTCTCCTTTCATTATCACATTCACCTTTTTCTCTCTTTTCCATTCAGGCTTCTCTTCAATCTTTATGCTTTCCCTTTCCTTCTTTGTCACTTTCCGGTCTTCCCTCTCTGGTTGGGCCCAGTGCAGAGTGAACCTATTTTTTTTTTCTCTCTCTCACTCTCTCTCTCTCTCCCTCTCTCTCACAGGGGCAGCACTTTGGGGACCTGCTGATTGGATTAGAGCTTTCTATTCCCTCTGGGTGGATCACAGAGCACAGATGCAAATCGCCTGCAGCGTGGAAAGCGTGTCATAGTTAACCCAAGGCAACAATGCTGTCTGTCTGCGAGTCAAATCGCAACCTGTGATGTAGTGAGTACATTGTGTCCGTCTCGATGTTGAGAGAGAGAGAGAGAGAGAGAGAGAGAGAGAGAGAGGGAGATAGAGAGATAGAGAGGGAGAGAGAGAGAGCGAGAGACCAAGAGAGAGACAGAGAGGTAGAGAGAGAAAGAGAGACAGAGAGGGAGGGAGAGAGAGAGAGAGAGATTCTTGTCTGTTAATTAAATTGAGAACTGAACTAAAATTGACAAATGTAGATACAACTGCACAGCACTTTCTAAAAATAAAATGGGGCTGCTCTGCCACATGGAGGAGAGAGGTTACTATTATCAACTAATTTTCTCTCTCACAAACACGCACATACACACACACACACACAGACAAAAAATGGGACAGTGACAGATGTTTACCCCCGGGGCCAAGTGAAAGACCTTGATGCACATAAATACATACAGTTATAATTAAAGTGTAAGGGGTTTAAGCCCTAATCTGCAGTGAGCCCTAATCTGCAGTTAGTTGTTGAACGAGCACACACACACTCATGCAAACAAAACTATGAATGAGTGGTTGATAATTCACAAAGAATAAAACACAGACTGATAACAAAAAAAAAAATACTGTTAGCTGGCCTGTACATGTGCATGAGTGTGTGTGTGTGTGTGTGTGTGCATGAGCGTGTGTGTGTGCGTGCGTGCTTGGCGTACATGTTCATGTGAGGGGTCAGCGGCCTGTCCTCTCAGCGTTCCCTAATGCCCCTTCATCCAGGACGGAGGCTTGATGGAATCACAGGAAATTGGATTGTCTTCCATTTGCTTTGGAAGCAGCCTGGAAGAGACACTCCCCTCCCCTCCCCTCGCCATCCCACCACTCTCCCCCAATACCTGCAGTTAGCCCCCCCCCCACTCTCTGGTGCACCCCTGTTCCCATCCCATTAAGGAGGCATGTCGCACCGAACCCCTTGCTTTTACATGTCATCCAAAGTTTCCCCTTGCGGTGCAGAAATGCTGGGCTGGATGTCAGCAGAGTGCTCAATAAAGCCGCTGCTTGCACAATACCAGCAGCAGAGATCCAGCAGTGTGTAGTGTATCACCCTAATGGGGTGGAGCAATATGCTTAGGAGCAGCAAGGATAGGGATTGATCTATTAGTACAATTGCAGTTTTGCTGAATTTAAGTCACACCAATCTATCATTTCTACCACACAAGCGAGGTGAAGCAAGATGGATGAGCGAGAAAGACAGCAAATTAAGGATGTAGCAAGATATGAGCACACAGCCTTATTTCTTTACAGATCAAAATAATACTGTGACTAGTCCAAAATTGGTCCAATGAAAGATGATCCTGTGTATACATTTGCATCTTTTTTAGCCAGATTGTCCTAACAGAGTGCAGGAATCACCAGGCAAGAGAGAGTGAGCTTGAGGCCAACAAGGATCAAATAAAACATTGTCCGTTTATCCGCAGAGAACACACAAAGGGGCTGTCACAGGAGATGTGTTCATTTCTGGAAAGTGCTTTAACTTGTTTTCTCCGTTGGTCTGCCTTCACAGACCCTGGACAACAGGACGAGAATACTCCAAATATACAACCTAAGCCGTTTACACCAGCATTCAATGGAGGGATCAAGGGCGTATCAGAGGCAGAAACTTCACTCAGGGATACATATTTGACACAGAGGTCTCTTGAGGCTATCTCTGCTTGAAACTAGGTTTCAGTCTGTCTGTGTTTGATTCTGTGTCCGAGCCAGAGGAGAGATTTGTAGGTAGAGGTAAAAGGTCTGTCAAATCTGCTGCCAGCTGTGGAGTCTTCTGCAGCATGTAAGACTGAAGAAAGCCCAGTTTGTGTGTGTGTGTGTGTGTGTGTGTGTGTGTGTGTGTGTGTGTGTGTGTGTGTGTGTGTGTGTGTGTGTGTGTGTGCTGTCCCCATAGACTGTAAAAGCATTTCATGATTTCATACCCAAACTGTCAGGTGCATGGTGGGTAATCAAGCTCATCTCTTTCTTATGCACCATCTTTTTAACATCTGTTAATAAGAATCGTGTCATTCGCAACAGCAACGATAATTGGTATTCATTTTTAGATGGACAAAACATTACTGGTACACAATGGATCATCGCCGTCTATTACTAAAAAATGTTTTGTCTGGAAATAAAAAAATACTACTTAAAACGTTCCGTAAACTTTACCAGGTCTTTCTCACCATCATATCCTCTTTCTCCAACCTCCCTCCTCTCTATTTCTCCTTCAAAGTCTCATTGAACTTTCTCAGGGCTTTTCTTCCTCTCTACCTTTCCCTGCCTCCCCCTTTTCTCCCCCTACTGTCCCTGACAGCAACATTAAACAAGTGGGGAAAAATGGACAAGCAATTATGATTTATGATCAATGCATGCAGCAGCTGCTGACTTTTATAATGACAGTGGTCGGGGGAGGCAGAGCGGGGGGGATGTGTGAGTGTGTATGTGTGTGTGGATTAGTCTCCAGGGTGTGTGTGGGGAAGATGAGGGGTGAATCGATAGGCGACTGGGATCATTGGTATGCAGATTCCAGCAGATAGCATTATGATGAGCAGGTGCCATTAATCAGAAAGCAGAACACAGATCTGAGTAAGATGGAGGAGAGGAGGACTCTCCTCCTTCATCGTATCCCATCTGTAACCAGAGCAGCTGCTGCGGCACCGACAACACAGACCAGACACAATCAACTTAGTCATACTAGTACTTTTTAGAACATTTATTACTTGTTCTGCAGACTTTTCTGCTTACCATTTTCCAAAACATATGGCCATTCATTTTTTGAATTGTTATTTTATTGCATGCAATCTGTCGAGAAAATCTGAAAGACGTCAGTAATCTATCACAAAGACCATAAGTCTGGTATTTAAATATTCAAGTTATTTTATTGTCACATAGCTTGAACATTCTCCCTTAAGACAAACTCAAACATTTGAGATTTTAAAATCAGTTATAGAAGAAAAGCCAAATGCCAAAAATCCACTAAATTCACAAACGACTTTTCAAGTGATTGTAAGACTTGTTTTTCCTATCACTAAGAAACTAACTCTTAAATCTCCATGTATGCACCCACAAGGAGTTTTCAAAAGTCTACTGAAACCTGCATTATGATGACATTCTGACAAAATCAAAAATAGAAAAAAAAAAAATCATATCTCTCAAGAAACCAGCGGAGGTCTTGAAGGTAGGAGATCATGCTAAAATGTGGTTCGCTATGCTTTGAAAAATACTTGCCAACTAGTGAATGCATTTCCTGCAGAGAATGCGTGTGAATGCTGAAAGCTGAAATGCATACAAGATGAAGAGATGGCACTAAACTGAAATGCTTTAAAGATTCAGAACACTTTCCACATGTATAAGCCCTATATGTGAGTGCAAACCCAACAACGTTTCAGACATTTCTTACTTTTTGACAGACACAACGGACAGGGTTTGACATGCAATCACCAGTCCCACAAAGGCAGAAGACTTGCATGCACTGTTGCAACTACACAACAGAGCAGTCTGCTTAGTTCAAGAGAGATAGAGGTCAAAACCATTAGAAAAAGAGGCGGATTAAATATTACTTTGGAACAGTGATAATTCAAAGTTACCATGAATCACAGTAGTAAAAAGCAGTAGAAAGGCAAACGTAGTGTAGGTAAAAGTCATAGTAGTAATATTAGCAGCAGTTGTAGACAGTAAAAGGTCCTCATAGCATAAATGTAGTCAGTGAGCTAAACATTTTGTAATTTCCTTTCAGCATGCACACAATCATGTAAACTAAACATGACGTTATTAATGTGTATGCAGAATGACTTTAAATCCCTCGATGATGCAAGAAACTATTATACAAACATGTATTGTGTGAAAGTATGCATTGTATGTTTAGGTCTGTGCATGCAAATGATTTTCTCCTTATGTTTGACGTATGTGTGAATATGTGTGTGTGTGTGTGTGTGTGTGTGTGTGTGTGTGTGTGTGTCTGTGTGTCTGTGTGTGTGTGTGTGTGTGTGTGTGTGTGTGTGTGTTGGGAAGGCCCCCAGTGTTAAAAGGATCTGCAGACCGGGGCCAGCCCTAATTGAATCTGGGTCTCCTCTCTGAGCAGGGAGAGGTAACCTTGCCACTCAGCGTGTGAGCACTGCCACCCACGGTCAAATTAGCCTGACGCCAAACTCCCTGTCCTTCACACCTCCTGGGAGTGTCCTTCAGGTGCCCGGGTGATCTCCCCCTTCCCCCTCAGCTGGTCCAGAGCTGACAGGGGTCCCCTAGGATGCCAGGGATTATGGATATTTATTGTGTCAGAGTTGTCAAGAGGTCTAAAAATGTGACACACCTTACCTCAGCACAGGTTGGCCATCCCAAAACAACTACTTTGGGTCTGGAGCAAAAGGCAATAAGAGTTCCTAAAGTGTAAAAGCTCCTTTAAATGGTTGGACATACCTTCACCCACAATAGACACATTTTATCACCTTTCTCTGTCCCACCAAACAAAAAGGCCCCTCTTATTCTCTAAATCTCCATTCTCGTCTTTCCCCTCCATACTTCCCTACCCTCCCCATGTCACCAGGCTTGCTTGTTCCCGTGGGACACCTTAGCCCCCATTAAAGCCATCAGAGAGGAGGATGAGGTTGAGGCTGAGAATTAACATCGCCAGAGGCCCCGTCTGTCCTCCTGCGGCTCATCGATGATGTTTAAAAAGAAATATATGAAATAAATAAATACATAAAAGAGTGTAATATGAAAATCAATGGCCAGGCAGCGGGGGCTGCGGCTGAGGCATTTGGAGTGAGGGACTCATAAAGCTGAGTACTGCGGGAGACTGATGGAAGGCAAAACACTTACTTTGTTTATTCTCTCTCCTCACCCCCGTCCCCTCCCCTCGCTGTCTGTATCCAGCTCTCACTCTCTCACTCTCCCCCCCGGCCCCCTCCTCTGTCTGAAACGGTCGAGGACAGCTTTAATGCTCCTGACAATTTATGTGGACGGTTAAGAACGATGGAAATCAAATAGTTGAGTGTAGGCAAGGCCCAGTGAGTGGCCAATAAGAAAGAAACAACAGCTGATGATGGCAAAGAGGACTGTTACCTGCTGGAATGGCTCTTTAGGCCGCACTATTACTGTCAAGTCGCTGGCTCTTTTCTGAGTGCTCATATTATAGATTCATAACTGTATCTATGTCCGATAGGCCCTTTTAACACAGCACGGCAACAGCTTTCATTTCATCGAGTTGAGCTAATATGCAGCTAGTACTAAATATGAATCCTACAACAGCGGCTTACAGTGTGGCGTATAAAATGTCAAGTGGTATGTGTGGGGGTTATGGTGCCATTTATGTCCGTGTGTTAAGGTGTGTTCTGGTTCCTCTCCTTTTAATAGATGAGTACATACGGTAGGAAAGCAGAGACACACACACATATTTGAAAATGCAGGAGCAATAAATTACACTTGGACTTCTTTTAAAGAGGAAGCAAGGAATGGCTTTCTTAAATATCTGCATTAATGTATGCATTAAGCTGTGGGAGTGTCAGAGTCCACTATTAATCTGTTGCAGAGACATGAGAGTGTGTCAAGGTGCTGTAGCCCCGACACCCTGCCTGGGTGCTAGGGTGTGGCTCCTAAATAGGTACCATTTACATGCTGCAAGCTGCAAAGGAACATCCATGTACACATTCATTCATACATTCCTGCCTATTGCCTTGTTTCTAGTCTCTAGGATCTCTAGGAAACCCCTAGCACAGTATATGTAATTTGATATTGTGGTATTAATATACGTTGATATGCTTCTGTTGAGAAAACGTGGAAAAAAATAACACATAAATGTCTATTTTTGTACAAAAATACATATAATACTGCCATAAAGTCGTCAAGCTGATAAATATTAAAGATATTCGATGATGTCCTAATACAACAAGAGAGGTGAAAGGGACACATACCATGGTATAAACAGTATTTGTACGTCTCATATCTTTGTTTACCTGCTCCATTTCTCCCTCCATCCTATTTTATTCTCCATTTTTATTCTTTAACTCCTCGATATATTCCGTCTTCTTACTTTCCCACCTTGCTGCCTTTCCTTTCTTAAAGACCCTATATATTCTGGGGGATCGGTTGCACAATTACAAACACACATACACACGCAAACACACATGCGCGCACACACAGTTATGACGAATCTTGCTGGATATTTGTTATGACTGGCCTGACTGAGCCATTAGTTATAGGAGGCAGTGCTGGGAAAGGGGAGGGATACAAACGTGTAATAATGCCTCCACCATGGAATTTCAATCAACCAGCCGTGTGTGTATGTGTATGTGTGTGTGTGTGTGTGTGTGTGTGTGTGTGTGTGTGTGTGTGTGTGTGTGTGTGTGTGTGTGTGTGTGTGTGTGTGTGTGTGTGTGTGTGTGTTTTTGATCACACAAGTAGTTGGCACCCCAGTAGAGGACACAGATGAGATGGTTCAGTGTTCTTTGTTGCTACAGCAGCAGGCTGAGCTAGAATTCAAAAAGCTCTAAAACGCTCAGTGGAGCTGCAGTATTTAATTTTTGCTGAATGTTGCGACTTCAACATGAAATGTCATAAATATTGATACAGGTTTACTGCGCCTTTTCATGAAAAATGAGCACGAACAATGACTTACATTTTGTTCAATATGATTTAAATGAAATATTTTCCCTGACGTCCTTCTTGATTTGTGAGCCGAGGTTTTGGAACAATCCAAGAATACCTTATTTTGGGAAAATGTCCGAAACACTTTTTCCTATGAGAAAGTGCAGCTTGTGCTATTTGATAATTGCAGTAGTCCATATTTACACGGCAGTCTTGAGATTGTTATATTTTCCCATTTATTTAACATGCATGCTTTTAACATCTGTACTATTTCATAGCAACTCCAGATTTTTAAACTAATTGGAAAGATGCAAGAGTTTCGTGCAAGAGCTAACTTACTAAATGGACAGTGATTAATGATAACTGATCTATTAGTCTGATGATGGAAAACAAATCTGCCAACATTTTTGTAGTAGATTAATGGATTAAATCATTCATAAAGAAATACAAAATATTCATTCTGCCCCAGCTGCTCAAACAAGATTTTGAAGGTGGCAACTGGTAACTAGGTAACTGTAACTAACTGGTGGGTAACTGTGACTTACTGGTAAGTAACTGTGACTTACTGGTAGGAAACAGAAATTAACTTGTAGGTAACTGACTAACTGGTAACAAAATGGTCGGTAACTGTTACTACCTGGAAACAAACTGAAAAATGATCAGGATCCTTTAAATTTGGGTTACAGAATTATGATCGAGATCTGTGTGGGATGTTTTACACTTAAAAATCAACATGTTAGAGGTCTCTGGTGAACAGAAGTATTGAAGACACTGTTCCTAAATTATCTTAAACATACTGTATCTTTCACACTGCCATTTGCAATGCCTTGTTACGTGTCAGTCGACATATATATCAATACTGACATCTATATGACCTAATATCAGAGGATATATCAGTCAGGTTGATTAACTGGTCCAGCCCAAAATGTGACTGTTAACTTACATGAAAATCAAAGGGAAAATCCCTTTTTTACCCCAAATTCTCATTCTCAACATTCATCAGTTAAGTTAATATCTCACACAGTGAGGAATTCACTCCATTCTATAAATAAATCAATATCAAATCAATGGATCTATATCTTAAGAGAGACTCTGCCATTACCAAACAGCCATGCACACATGTATGTACAAACAAGCAGACACACACAAACTGTAGATACCAGTTAAGAATACTTTTCTATAACCTGAAAAATACTGAAACTGAAATAATAACACTGTGCATTTAAGAAATGAAAGAACCTGTTTAATAAGATGTGTCTGTCTGCCAGTCTTGAAGGCTCAACTCCAGCCACACACAGATATCCCTGCAGGTTCAACATGCAGACTACGTGTGTGAGACTTGTTGTGTGCTCTCTAGCCACCAATTGTAGGCCGCCCAGTCAGATATTTATTACTATTGATCTAGCTGGTCCTGGCTAGAGACTTTTGTTCTGCCGGCTCGAGGCTCTGACCTCAATTAAGTTATGAATTTCTATCTGATAGACTGGGAGCGCTTGGGGCCTGCCGTGGCCGTGCTACCACGCTGGATTAATTAGAATTAGCGGTGCTGCGAGTCGCCCTCCCCGCTTCATGGATCATGTTGTTTTAATACAAAGTAGAGGCGGAGGCGTGGGAGGGATGGAGTGATGGGGATGGGAGCTTTGGGGGGAGGGGAGAGTGATGAGGAGAGGGGAAAGATGGAGACAGACGGAAAGGCAAAAAAAAAAGAAAGCAAGCGTGAGTCGAGTAAGGATGTGAGACCCTGTGCTTAAATCCTGCACTTCCTTTTCCACAAAACACCTACTTAAAACCTTAACAATGTTTCCTTCCTGGCATTGTGTTTGTGTTGTGTTAACCTGCATCTCACCTGTCCTTCCTCTTTGTCAGCTTAATCCTGCCTCTGTCACTTACCCTCTCAGTAATCACTCCAAGTCAGACAATGTATAAATCTACTCTGGACCACTCCTACACCTTTGCTGTAGGTCTCCAGCACCTCTGAACCAAAGCCCTGCAGTTTAGACTCCAGTTTCCATTAATGGGCATGTCCTTTCTATAAATACATATTTCCATGGCAACCCTACCGCTTGTTGGGAGGGTTAGAGGTGGGATTTCCACCTGTGGGTCTGGGATTACACTGTCTGGGAAGAGAATGACCACGGGGAGAGTGGACACACAAATGCTCGTCTGGACCAATGGAAAGACATAATCCTCAACTCTTCGTCACACAAAGGGAAACAATCACAGATGTCTGAGATTTGGATGATCCCTCTTCATTGATTAAACTTTTCTCGAATTAATTGTGGTGGATAGTTATATAGTTAAGTAAAAGATTTGTAAACCATTGCTATCATTTGTCTTCTTATTCCCTTGAAAACAATAAAAAGAAAATGTAAAAGTGTAAAAAAAGAGAACTCACTATTTCTTGGCTGGTAGCTGCTGGTTTTGGCCAAAACTAGTCTGGCACATAACCGCCCACAATTGTCATTTGTACACTTTGGTTTGTGTATGGATAGTGTTTAAATACATTTAAAACAATAATAGAAAATAATAATCTAAATAAAATAATAATAATACTGTATGTGTATTCAAAAAATATTTTTTTTGCCTTTTTTGTGGAGAGTTAAATAGTTTTTAACATTTTGTTTTATGACATGGAACATTAGTAAATACTTGACATGTCATGAATTTTGTGCGTTTTATGCGTCTTAAAAAAGGCGGTTGCTAACAGGTGCTCAATAAGACTACAGAGGTTGTCGGGGACATAAAATGTCTTCACGTTGTCAAAATCAGTTGGAAGCAAGTGGTGGTGAAGTTGTAGACATGCGACAGTAGTTTGTTTATAGCTTAACATTTGTTTTTGTTTTTTACTTCTGTTGATTGTGTTTATGCTTCAAAAATCACAAAAAGAAGTTTATTTCTGAAGATAGAACAAACCGTGTAAGCTTCATAAATCTTTGTCGAAGGAAACACAGCGGCGCTCCGGGTTGGCATACAAAAATACGGCATCCCTGCAGCACTCTATTCTGGTCATTACCCATTAATATATTTCAGTCTGATAACCTGCCTTATTTGTAATGTCTTTAAAACAGTTATACTTGTCCTAGCGGAACAAAACTAAACCCTAATTAGTGATGAATCTGTGTTCACTGCTGTTGTGATATGATGGAATGTGCTAAACTTAAGCTGGTGCCTCATTAATGCTCTTAAATACATTGTAGCACACATAATATAAGTCCAGTGGTTAAGCCTTAATTTCCATTATTACATTAAGTGAGGTTTTACTGTCATCTTTCCCACAGTTTGAGTCCCCTTTCTCTTGGTGTATTAGCTGAGGGGGCAGTGATACAGTGAGGATGGGGGTTTAATGTACACTACCAACCCCGGTGCCTGATCTCCAATTGGCAGGTGGCAGAGCTGTGATCTGTATATTCAAACACACACACAGAGCTACCTATTGTTGTCCCTCCCCTGCCTTGATCCAGGATTAACTATCAAACAAGCTTTTAATGCAGGTTACCAGGGTTTGGGAACAATTCACTAAAACAATCAGTTGATTAATTTCAAACGATTTTCCTCCTCTGCCAAGCAAATAATAATACTTTTTGTTTTAACTCTGAAAGTCCCCCTCCCCTTTTTAATCAACAAATTAAGCATAAATCATGTCTGATCTTTATTGACTGGTTGCTGGGCAGTTGGTAGAGGTCAAGAGAGATTACTGGTTCGCCCTTATAGCCTGCAAACAACCCAAACATTCCTCTATTCTTCTCATGAACACAGAAAACCTCCCAGACTCTTTTGTATTGTGACAGGGGCTTTGGGCCAAAGGACAGAAGCATAAAGCTGACCATCAAGTTTTTATCTTTCTCTAATATAACAAACCTCCCTTTCCTTCTTCTTCTCTTTCTTAATTCCCTTCCTCAGCGACTTAACCCCAAGTGAAAAAACAAAACAAAAGGATGTTCGAGCAGGTTCTAATGAGAAGCATATCGTTCTGTAAGCTTTACATAGTGAGATAATTTGGCATTGCGACAGAGTGGTATGATTTAGCTGACTATATTTTTCTCTCAGCCACCTCTTTGCCATCTCATAAATCTGCTACCAGTTACTCTACTGCAGAGGTCCAGTGTCTTTAATATTCAGGCTTCTCCACGGTCCGCTTCCTCAAACACCTGAGAGACAGGCAGGTGAAAAGGTCCTGGTGGCCTGAATGCATGAATTCAGGATTTGTCATTGTATTTTTAGATTTCGTTCCTTTGCATACACATATTTCCTTAAAAAGGCATTTAAAGACTATAAACGCAGCATATGTCATTTTCTGCAGCTGGGGGTCTCTCATTGAAAACAATAACAACACAAGGAGCAATGCCATCATTGCAGTCATTTTTTTCTGGTTAGAATTCCTTGGTAAATAAAAATCCTTCATCCTGTTAAAATTTATAGTTCAAAACGTCCAACAGGGGACATGATAGCGTCTGTGCTGATGCATGCACAAAGGGGATATGACGCCACTGACAGGCGGCGTCGACCAAATGACACCGACCGTGTGTATAACTGAAGCTGAGATGTTATACCTGTAAATAATTACAACAAACCAGGAATCTCTAGATTGCAATCACCCTCTCTCTGTTTTTACGATTCAAGATAAAGACAGGAACATTGGATTATTCCCCTCTATATGTTTTGATAGGAAAAACAGTCAAATCAGACAAAATTGTGAGGGACATGAATTAAAAGTCTACTTAAATCCAGCCATCCATTATCACTACCTGGCCAAAGATTTACGTTCCCTACTTTGACTGCTGAAAAATCTTGGCACATTGGGATATCAATTTATATTTTATCGATAGATACATGACTGTAAATACGCTACATCTTACAAAAGGACAAAAGCCTCCATCTATACATCACTCCTCCTCTGCTGTCATTATCTTGATATGGCTCTAAAATGTATTAGTGAAGTGTTTTCGTAGTTATCCCACTGTTAAGTCTTTTATGAACCATTCGCCACAAATCCACCTCCTCCCTGCGAGCATTTGAAACAAAAGGGGCTATGCATGACCACAAAAGAGAAAGTCATTTGTGAAATGTCCTGATTATGTGGGTTGTGCAACATAAAACAATTTGCCTGATTACTTCCAATTGATTTGGCCTTACAGTTAAAGCCTCAGTGTGCAGCCCGGTGAACTGTATTGTGTCGTGCTGCTGGGCAGGGAAGAGGAGTAATTTCTCAGATGTGCAGCTGAGCCAGCTTACCGCCAAAAGCTAAAGCCTCCTGGATGCTGCTAAACCTCAGGGAAGCTAAACACAAGGCTAGCTACCAGCTAACTCTGTCTGCTAAAGCCCTGGGGGATTTGTCTGTGGCACAAAGTGAATTAAAGGTGACCTTCTGGAAGGGATGGGGAGAAAAAAGAGAAGGGCAATGTGGATGCAGGAGATGTCACTATTTGCCTTGGGTTTGCATGAACATGTGTGCAGAGTAGCGTTACAAGGAATGAGAAGGCTCCTGTGACTTTCCTTTCATCCCCACCCTGAACCCATCGACCATACACTCAAACACACATCTCCACATTCTGTACTGACTTCTAGAGCAAAATACAGCCACTAGACAAACGCATTAAAGTTCTCAGACGGAGCAAAGCATTCGTATTGAGCGAATTAGTGTTATTGAAAAAACTTTGCACTGCATGAATGTTTATGTTCTTCCACCAGTTAAAAAAAATGTCCCCCACTCCAGCTCTCAGTAATTTATGCAATTACAGAGGGGGGATCTAATAATGTAATAGAGATCTGGAGTACCGCTCCACTTCTGGGCAAGTCGCTGTTCCACAATGAATTTTCCCATAGAGGGTTTCTTTCATCGATCTTTTTGAAAAGCTGAAACACAATACTGGTGTTTTCAGTCCATATCACACAGATGCCGAGATAACGGGTAATTACTGTATAAGATCATACAGGCTTGCACAAGAGGAGCCTGTTTGTCTTACAGGCATTTCTTTACAGTTAAATACTCACAGGAAAAACCCAGGAAGAAAGAAAAATGCTGCTCACCTGACTGTTGATATCTGCTTTGTGCTGCAGTAATACAGAAACCAACTCCTTGTGTCCTCTGTCACAGGCCCAGTGCAGGAGAGCTCGGCCCTGTGAACAAACACACAACATATTGGAGAGTCCAACTAAGCATTAAACACAACTGGTGTGTTTAAATCAGCTTTATTGCATGCTGTGTCATATTTGTCATTTCAGACACTCGTGAATTACACCAAAAACACATGGGCATCCTCGTACTCCACCTCTGGCTCCTTAAAAGTTAACTTCCACTTCAATCCGTTTCTTTACTTTCAGAAAAAATAAATAATGCACGACCATTCAGAAGTCAGAGCCTTTGGGCGAACCCTCGGTTCCATAATGACCAGCAGACAGAGTGACGAGATGTGTGTGTTTCTGTCAGTGCATGTGTGCAACAAAGAGCAATAAGGTGGTTCAAGCACAGACCAGAGAGGGCTCACGGACAAATCGCAGTAACCTGCATGCAGTCTGTAAAGCTTGATTGATGAGACTCTGTGCACCAAACAAGAGCAGCCCCCTGATCAGCAACCCCCTACTCTATCTCTCTCTCTCTCTCTCTCTCTCTCTCACACACACACACACGCACGCACACGCACCACTCCTTAGGTCCAAGATCCTTGTTCTAATAAAACCACGCAAGCTCATTTTTCAGTGAGGCCAATTAGGTAAAGCAAACTCTCCAAGTTCAATTCTGTTGCTTAAATCATATTGATCACTGTGGGTGCATGTTAAAATGGATACTTATGAGCCGGGCCAGAATACCAATAAGTTTTTCTCTCTCTCGCTCTATCTCTCCCACTCACTCTCTCTTATTCCTGCTCTCTTCCAGGTGTTTCTGCTGCTGACTGCTGGCCACATTTTCACTGAAGACCGGAGTTTACTACTTCTGCACACACACACAAATTAAGTGGGCTTTTTGGGGGAGTTGCAGTGATTAATAAAACATTGAATACGTCAAACAGAATAAGTGCAGCATTCAAAGTAGAGAACACACCATTAACAGAAACATTCAGTATGGGCATTAAGAAGGATCTGTTCTGACTGAGGCTGAAATAGACCTATCCAGGAAGGTAAACCACGGGTAATTGATGTGAAGCACTCTCTGCTCAAAAGTGTAAATAAGTAAAAGCCTCCATTCTCCTCATTTGAAAATGAGGACAGAAGCACAAGCTGTATGGAAAGATTAATAGTTACGATCAATGTTACAGGTACGGGCATCTCTAACCAGACACACAAATGGACACAACATGCACACCAGTGTATGCAAAATGTAAGTACAGCCTTCTTCTCCGCTCTCCTTGACTCTGCCCAAATACAAACTTGTTGTTTAGCATATTTGAGTTAGTATGAGATGTTGTAGTGTAAGCAAGTACGCAAAAAAGTATGCAAGTGTGCTGCACATTTGAAAGATGCACAAATACAGTAATATAATGATAAAATCACATTGGAAACATACACATTGGAAACATACATTAACATACACATGTTAATGTATTAAACATACCAAACTGATTACTTAAAGTCAGGATTACAGTGAATCATCAGTTTCCATAGAGATGTTGACTGTTGCAACATTAAACTGTAAAAAAGAGAATCAACCCATGAACAAATTAATCATTCACATGTTTTTCTTTCTTCTCTTTTCTCCCTATTCTTCAAAACAAAACAAACCGTAACCATGCCTCATAAACCTCTCTGGACTTCCTTGTCTTGACTGCAGGTACATTTAACTCAACATATGATGCCGCTTCTTCCAGTACTGCTTAGGAGGGGCATTAAGAGCGCCACTGTATCCCACTTCAGCTCATGGGGCAGTAATGCATCTGCAAGTTGGTTTGTGGCAGCAATGAAGAATTAGACCAAATTAGACTTTTTAGAGTCACATACTCTGTTGTTAGGAGTAATTGTTCCTGATTTAATATTAATGCAATCGTAATTATATTGTAATGGCTATAAAATGCAAGCATTTAAGCAACATGATTAAAGTTATCAAAAAGAACATATTTATAACAAAAAATTAAGTATATAAACTGACGAGCACCGCCCAAAGTGAGGAATGCAACACAAAACTTTAAATGACAAATATCTTTCTTTAAAAATGGTTAATTAGCACCTGTGTCCTCCCTCTTGGGATGACATAGATAGCTAAACAATTTCAATGATATCCAAACAATACTCCAGAAACTCCAGAGGTGATTATGACTTAAATTACAAACTATATCTTTTTTGACTCATCCCAAATATACATAGCCTAGGAACCAAACAAATCTGCACGTTTCATTTGATACCAGGCTAAAATCTATATGAATTACAAGCCACCCCCCCCCCCCCACCACCAAAAAAAACCTAATCTGACATTGTTACCCTGCTTCTGTTTTTCCCAATAACGCTTTTAAGAAGTAGCATTACCAAAACGTTTTATAATATCTTCATATGATAATTTTATTTTTTCATGTGACCTTAATGTTATATAGCTCAATGAAACAATTGAATTACTCTGTTGGTTCACTGGATTTTTCAGTTTTTGGTTCATTGTAACATGAATATAGTTTTGATGCTACATGGCTGTCGTTTATTAATTATCTGACTAGATTTACAAACGCGTCTGAAGCTAAGCAACCCAGAGCAATGATGAGCAGTAGAGTTCATTAACCAAGCACACACTTGCTGTCTAAACTGGTATTGGGCTTTGTTGGCCACTACTAGAAATACACACGTGGATATTTGGCCACACACCCACTGAGTGCGTACCGGGACAGAGCCTCTTCCTGTCTCTTTTTTCTGAGCTGCAGGAGCAGGCCAGGCTTCTTGCTGATTAGAAACTTCACCATTGCCCTCTGCTGTTGACTTAGATGCGCTGCAGGAGCACAATACATCAACAACAGCAGTGGACAGACAAAGCTTTCTCTGCCGAGGTCCCTCGACCATCTGGCCTCTGGCTGGGAACTCACCAGTCGACTGCCTGCTTATCTGAAGAACGGCTGTGCTGAAAGGGAGACAGGGAGCGAGCCATTTGGCCTGGCCCGATAATGAATCGGGGACAGATGAATGGATTTCAGGGTCAATCCAGAAAACACCTCGCCATGCTAATAGCTGTTCACACAATTTACTCATCTCCGCCTGAAGAGTGGATCCCATGTGTTTGTGGCTTCAGATCATTGAAACCATTATTTAATGATTTCAAAAAGAGCTGCATGAACCATCCCCCAGTGACCTGTATTTTCCATCATACTCCACTGATCATTTTCACCTGCCCTCCTGCACAAGGGGTCAGAGCACATAACAATAACCCTGTAGCTGGTACAGACTCAATGCCTTGCTAGAGGGCACTTCAGCAAGGTGGATCCTCTCTGGCATAGGGGTTGAAGATGGATCCTCTGGATTCTATTTCTGCCTCCTGTTGCCACATACCAACACTATGACATTAGATTCAGATCAACTGTATTATGTAACAATATGACAACATAATCATAATTAAATTATCTAAACACACTGAGACAGAAAAAGCACTAAAGTCAATAAAACAGTCAAAAGTCAAATTTGAATAGAATAAAAAGGCAAGCGCAAGAAACCTGCGTATATAGTTGCATGTTATAAAGGCTGATGGCTTGAGGGAATACAATTTTGTATCTATTTTTTTTGTTCATTCTGTTGGATTATTTTTCCCCGAGTGAGGTTGCTGCTGCGGAAGAATTTAAAGTGAAGGGCAGACGCGTATCACGGTAATAATACATTCATGTGTACAGTAGCACTATTAACATCAACTCTCACATGCCATGAGTGCAGTTTCACTTGACATATTTCTGTGCTCTGTAGTTACCTCTTCGTCTTTAGTATTGACTTCCACTTTCTGGGAGATGATGGCCTTGCTGATGTGGTCGATGTTATTTTCCCTGCAGTAGTCAAAGATGTTCTTATCCTCTTCCCTGAGAGTGATGCAAAAACAGAAACAGAGAGAGAGAGAGAGAGAAGGAGAAAGGAGAAGATTCAGATCATTTGTGACAACTTTTTTGACAAGTTGTTTTGGTTTTACTTGCACAGATTCTGAGATATATATGGCGGAGATCTTCTGCAGCCCCTACATTAACACAATGGAGGTGAATATTCCACTTGTGCCATAGAGTGGAAATAAACTGCATCTTGCAACTAAGGAGGTGAAGAACTCACAAGCCATCAAAGAGAAGCAGCTAGATAAAATCTCCAAATAAAGACATGGTCATTTTGATGCACTAAAAATAATAGTAAATTTAAAAAAATGCATTTTACTGGCATATTTATCCATAACTGGATTATTGTGTTGGGATGTAGCATGTTGTGGTTGTTTGTCTCATACTTTGGAAGTTGTACGGCTGTCTCCGTCTTGTTGTGGCGAGGATTACTCAGGAAAATTTCTTATACACTTGTATATGCTCGGCAATTACACTAAATAGATTTTGTTTGTGGCGCTCACAGCTTTAAAAATACATATCTTAAAATACTTAGCAACATTTCTTTACACATTCAGCCCCCTCATTGCTCTGAATAATCCACAGACCTCACTGTGAGCAGTACTTATTGGAACTACTAAGAAAAATTGTGATGGTATGTGTAATGCATGATCCAGAGTAACAGGGACACTGAGAAAATATGTTTTCTGTCATTTGGGTAAAGCGACCCTTTAACTGCCTTGAGTGTCAATTCAAGTGCTTTCTGTGTAAAGTGTGTGCACACCCAGGAAAGCAAACACCATGCTACTAGATCATTTAGTCATCAAACACACAGACGCAAACACATAACTACTCTCTCTGATTCACACACAAGCAGCAGCTACACGTGCCGCGTCCCTGGGGAACACAGCACACACACACACATCCTATCCCACCTCTGATTATATCTCTGTGTCTCTAATCACCTCCTGGCATTGGGGACAGGAGTGAGTGCTGGGGGGAGACAGGGTGCAGTGGGGGTGGTGGGCTGTTGGGTGAAGGGGAGAGAAGGGGCGAAATCTCATTTAAAGCTTTACGCCTTCCCCTCCCTCTTACCCAATGCTGGACATTCAGATTAATTGAATTTAGTGCTCTATTGTCTGACAGAAACCCCGCATACCAGCCGCTTTACCACTCCCACACAGTTAGTCAGCCATCCCCAAGGCCAAATCGTCCCGTGCTGGTCTCTGATGCCTGCTTGCTCTGCTGCACTGGGCCTTAAAATCCTGCAGCACACACCTGGATCCAGTCACATCAGTAAGACTATAAGAGGGTATTGTTTAGCATTGTGCAGAGTATGTGGCCTTAACACAAGATCAATTACCTGACACTTCCAGAGGTCTTGCTATGAAAATTCAAACACAAAAGTCAAAAAAGGTGAAGAACGTCAGGGTTTTCCACTATGTTTTGGGAAAGACCACCTCCACTCACTTACATCATAAATTATAATACAATTTTAAGGAAAAGAGCAGAGGGTCTATTCCACACAACACGGTGTTGGCATTTATCTAATGATTGGAGTTTTTGTTCAGATCATCATGTACTAACTACATTTACATTTACTATTATCCATCTATCATAAACCTTACATGGCAGCTCTGCCACCATTGGTGCCTTAATGCATGTGTGAATAGTTGAATGATAGGCAAATTGTAAAGCGCTTTGTCCAGTAAAGTAGAAAGGCCCTACATAAATGCAGTCCATCTACCATGTACCGTATCAAATTGGCAATAATTAAGATAATTAATTGATCGTTTCAAGTCCTTTTTTTTATGAAAGAAATACATGCACACGGTTTCCTTTTTCTTCAACAATTGTAAACTGAATATCTTTGAGGTTTTGGACTCTTCTTCGGACAAAACAACATTTGAACCTTGGGTTTTGTAAAATAGTGATGGGTATTTTTCACCGTTTTCTTATAATTTATCAAGCAAATGATCAATGACTTTATTAGAGAATATCCGACATTAATTGATTATTAAAATGATAGTTAGTTGCAGCCATATCTGGGCTCCTTACCACCTATGCTAAGCTATTTCCTTTGTTTATACCCACCCATAAACCAACCACAGGCTCTGTTGGACCATTTTACACCCATAACTAATCAAATGGTTTTCCGAAAGTTTTTATCCTGACTTCTTTGAGCTTGGAGAGAAGGAAGCCATATATTAAAACATGTTTATCCAACCTACTTGCAGAAGTGAAAATTACAACACGAATAGTAAGAAAAAACGGTTGACAGCACCACTAGGAGGCCATTGGTAATATGTAAGTGCCAGAGGCTGTGTGCATCCGTGGCTTTGATACAAAGAACAATTGAATCGACGAATCCTGGCAGAGTTCCTCCGTCACACTGCGACCCAAAGCCCTCCAACATCCACCCTCTCTCCATACACAGCCGGATCAACTACAACCTAAAACCACCCCCAGGGGACGTGAACCATTCTGACTCATAAAACACATTTTATAGTTTACTATGAGGATACACAAACAAAGTTTTGTCTGCTGTTTGTTCTTTAATGAACCTCTGTACTTCCCTTTCTTCAGCTTTTCATCAACATGCTTTATCTCTCCTGGCTCTCTCGTTCCACCCCTCCCTCTTCCCGTCATCTCCTTTTCCTCAGTCTGTGATGAATTATGAATAACTCATTACACTTTTATCACTGCTGGGTTATGTATGAGCACATTCATTTACATACTCCTGATTACCAGCACTATGTTTATTCATGAGTATCCACACTGGGCCACACCCACTTTCTTGTCTGATGGCCATGGTGACCCCAAGTGTCCCTGATGTGTGGTCGCCATCCGTCTCCCCGGCAACTAATCAATAGGCTAGCTCATCAGTCTTTCCTCGATGGTCAGACAGGGCTGGCTTGACGGTCGCATGACACACACACACACACACACACACACACACACACACACACACACACACACACACACACACACACACACACACACACACACACACACACACACACACACACACACACACACACACACACACACACACACACACACACACACACACACACACACACACACACACACACACACACACACACACACACACACACACACACACACACACACACACACACACACACACACACACACAATGTATGTATATCTGTCAATCTATACATTTTACAGACCTAATGTAGTGTAAGGTTATATAATATGCACAATTTTTAAAATAGGCACCTGTATTTAGCCTATACCACAGTGAGAGTAACACACAAACACACACACACACACACAGGCTATAAACAAACAAAAGATTAATGTGGGTCCTATAAACGACGTGACATCAACAGCACCGAAATGCATGATGGGAAGGTCACAGGCTACTCTGTCATCACAACAGCTGGGGTAGGGCACCAAGGGTTTTGTGTGTGTGTGTGTGTGTGTGTGTGTGTGTGTGTGTGTGTGTGTGTGTGTGTGTGTGTGTGTGTGTGTGTGTGTGTGTGTGTGTGTGTGTGTGTGTGTGTGTGTGTGTGTGTGTGTGTGTGTGTGTGTGTGTGTGTGTGTGTGTGTGTGTGTGTGTGTGTGTGTTACATGCTCACGTGTGTGTCCAGTCTGGTGTACTGGCAGATATGTCCTTCATCCATCAGGCTAAACTGGCCACAGTGGTACAGAATACTCATCTACCTGGCATGAGCTTCACTGATCAACGCCATGGCCACACCATCCATCACACGCACACAAGCACACACCCACACAGGCCTACATAAGCTGTAGGACCCCGGTTGACACTCTCAACATGGCTGAGCTCCACAGAAGTAAAAGAAACAATGAGAACTCAAATAACTCAGCAGCGGCTTCCGGACAACGAACAAAGCCTCCAGTGTTTGTCAGAGTCCTTTTTCAAGGTGGGTGAGAGAATTACAAATGTAGCATTCAAAGCCTTTTCAATCACACACTGATCAGTTCAGCAGCCCAGGGATATTGCTAATCAATCGTACCACATACACAGACACAGACACACACAGTCACACACAGTCACACACACACACACTGCAATTAACTGTCTGGTTAACAGGTGCTTAGCCGTTTTACATGCACATGCGCGTGTAAGTGCATGTGTGTGTGTGTGTGTGTGTGTGTGTGTGTGTGTGTGTGTGTGTGTGTGTGTGTGTGTGTGTGTGTGTGTGTGTGTGTGTGTGTGTGTGTGTGTGTGTGTGAGAGAGAGAGAGAGAGAGTGAGAGAGTGAGAAAGAGTGCGCGCGAGAGAGAGGAAATTGAAATGCAGCAGAGCAGTGAGTGTGACAGTTCCGGCAGGTTATGCATGGAATCGGATGCAATCATGTTGACGTATAGCGGCAAGTGTATGTTTATGTGGGCACACGCGTGTTAATGACTGGTTTCCCCCTCGGGGCATCGTTGCTACTGGATATCACCAAGAGGAGCATCGTCCTGGGAAACCTGCTGTACCTGCCTCCCTCTGCTGTACCCGGCACGTCTTCATCAGCCCCCCGAATCCTAACGTAATTAAAACGGGAGACTCTGGCCGCCTCTTCCCAAGACTGTGCATATTAATCACATACAGCCATTTAGAAGGAAAACCTGCAGGATTCACACATCTCATTTTCATCTCCAAAAGAGCTCCTTTTTCATTGAAATGAAGATGAGGTTTTTAAGCTTGAGTAAGTCTGCCAGGCAGAAGTAAATGGAGAATATATTTCATTAACATAAATCAGAACTGTATGACGTCTCTGGGCACCGACTTCTGTTACGGTCTGTTGAATAGAATCAAATACAGCATCAAGATCAGTGGTTAACAAAGCCAGATTCAGATCAAGTTGACCTAACCATTAAATAAGTAGTGATTTACAATAGGAGGAAAAAGCATAGTCTTTTCCAGCATTATCAAGAACAGGGAAATTGCATTTAGATGCTTTCGTATCTGAAAACACAGTCTAAGAACACAGTTAAATAAAGAGTGTGAGACGTGCATGGAGTCAGCAATTCACAGAGAAACCTGCGAGATGCTTTCCCTCTGTAACCAATATAATCGCCAGTTTCTAATGTATGGTTGTGTTATTGTGTGTGTGTGTGCGTGTGCGTGTGCGTGTGCGTGTGTGCGCGCGCGCGTGTGTGTGTGCGCTTGTGTGCGCGTGCTTGAGTTTCTTCTGATGTAAATACCTGATCATCTCCTCCTGGTATAGAGAGCTGACTGCTGCTCCTCCGAAGCCTGTTCTTCTCTCTGCTCCTCGTCTTTCCTGTTAAATAAAAGAAAGTCAAATATTAACGAACAATATCCAACTTATACATAGATAAAACTAAAATATAACATTTTCAATACAGATGCTGGTCACTTTCAACAAACTTACTTCTTGTTAAGTAATAGCTTGTGTGAACCCCCTAGTCTAGTTTGGCATAGCTCTCCAGCCTGTGTAGCTATCCCATATGGACTGAGGTACTGCCCTTATTGTTTTGTGCACTCAGTGCAATACAAAAGGATAGAGTTCATCTATTCACTGTACCTAAAGCTTTTCACCTATAGCCTTTGCTAAGCAAACGCATGACACAGAAAAAGTTCAAATTGTGGAATTTGAAACAAGCCTCTGGAATTTTAGACATAACCTCATCTGTAATAAAAGTCCAACCATATGCACAAGACCAATATAAAATATATAGCGCCTTCATTTTTGACTCTTGTTAATCTTCTCTGTATTACATTCAGTTCAGCCAAGACTTTATTGCCCAGACTTTTTCTTCACTGACCAACCTCAACTAACAAAAGAACCCACACAAATCTGATTTCAGAAAATAGCGAGAGCGGGGGACAACATGACAAGCGAAGCAAAACAACTGTGCGTGCACTTTTTGGTACAACCTAATTCACTTCAGAAACTCAGAATATTCGCTGATGCACTGTGCCTGCTAGTCTTCCGTATAATGTGATATAAAGCCAGTGTCTGCTCAACAATTGAGGCAGGAACAGAGGTCAAATTCTGGCTATTATTTTCTCCCTACTTACACTATTTGACTGTGCCTCCAAAAGAATAGCAGCTGTCATGCTATGGTGCTTTGTATACACTAATAAAATCAGATTCTTTTCATAGAGGGGGGCATTTGTGCGTTTGCTGGCCTGTCTGCCAAGCCCTCTCCTGGCATTGTGCAGCTGTGAGGCAGAGTCAGCGTGTATTGCCCCGCAGCATGGTCGAGGAGAAAAGAATGTGTCAGGATTGGACATGTGGTTGACAGTGACACTATTAAAGAGACCTAATACGGCAATAAAAGAGTGAAGGGGGTTACAGAAGATAAGAGGGTGGGGGAAAGATTAATACAGGAAAAGCAGATAGCATAGAGGTGGAGAACAAAGAGGAAAAAGGAGCTGAGGGAAACCAGAGGATGAGCAGAAAATGGAAAGACGGCCCAGTAGGTCAAGCAGGACATGTGACAGGTGAACATAAATGTATTATTTGGCTTTTCAATTCTAGAAAAATAAAACTGTTTCCATCTCTCTGGAGCTTCGATTGTAGAACACTTTGTCACTATGAATTTATCCCCCCGTTTGGAGAGTAGTCTACACTTGTAGAGAGAATCCACAGACTCAGATGATTGCCTCATGTGGACATGCCTGGCACATTCAGGTGTGAAGCTTTCCACTTGAGTGATGTGAATCTCAACTTAATTACTACCTATGGCTACTTGTTGCCCCAACGCCAAGGACAAGCTGGATATAGTTTCTTCTAGTTATTATAAATGCCAACACTACAACATCAAAATATCAAATATGCATTTAAATAAAACAATCATATTATAACAGACTTATATCAAATCTACATCCTCACAACGTTGAAATATACGGCAACATGGTACAGCAATTTACTTTTCAGTTACTTTATAGTAATAATTTTGATCTCAAATATCAAATAAATAAGAGGTTCTAGCCATTAAACTTTATCTGGTTTTATTAATAATGAAAATTCCCCAAACTTAGCAGAATGGTCCACTCTTTTTCAAAACAATGCAGACTTATTATTGTTGGCCTAATAAAACATCTATATTTTAGAACATTGTTGTTAAATTAGAAGTTTGTTTTTAGTGTTTCAATAGTAATATTCTCCACAACTAAGCAGACAGGACATAGTTGTTATTGTAACCGAGTGCTTCTGCCCTAAAGGACAGCCTGTCCGTGGCAAAACAATTCTCCTTACACAGCCAAATGATGTGTCACAGGAGAGTGTAGAGATGTAAACATTTTCTCTTATGTCACCACACACACATAGCCACAGCTAAATAGCCAGTGCTATGAAAGTTTCTTGCATTATTCGTATCCCAAAATGTCAGCTATTGAGGAAGACAAAATAACCTTCTCATGCATTTTTCATGCTACAAGTTCAGAATAAAGAGCCATCGTAAGGCTGCGGACAAAATGACACTGTGACACTGACCTCTACTGGCAAGACGACTGCACTGCATATTAAAAGGGTAGCAATGACATTGGATGTTTCTATATTTGTCATCCTTGTCATCTTACCATGAAGAGCATAATATGTTTATTTTGAAAAACCTTGAAAGGCTAGTTTAATTTAAATAAGGTGGATGGGATTTGCTTTGGGACGGCACGGTGGTTAGCCAGCCTCACAGAAAGAGGGTTGCTGGTTCGAAGACGGGCTGGGGCCCTTCTGAGTGGAGTTTGCATGTTCTCCCCATGTCGGCGTGGGTTTTCTCCGGCTTCCTCCCACAGTCCAAAGACTGTGTTAGGTTAATTGATGACTCTCAATTGCCTGTGGGTGTGAATGTGAGTGTGAATGGTTTTCTGTCTCTGTTTGTCTCTAAGTGCCCTGTTATAGACTGTCCAGGGTGTACCCCGCCTCACGCCCGATGTCAGCTGGGATAGGCTCCAGTCCCCATGGGATTTGTTATTTAGCAAAATGTTGTTTTCTGGTAGGCTATAATGGCTGTAATGTATACTTTACTAAACAGTAGTAGGAGCTTTTCTCTGATTGGATGAATTTGACCTTCAGGTCAGTATCCTCAAGTGACAAACTCCCCAGAAATCGACCATTGAGCAGGAAAAAATGAGCGCAGCAAACAAGAGCTGTCTTCATTTTACGTAGTCTGAAACTAGTCGGGGTGGCCGTAGCTCATTCCATGGGGACTTGGCTTGATAACCAGAGGGCTTCCGGTTCAAGTGCCCATACGGACCAAGTATGGAGTTTGGACTGGTAGCCGGAGAGGTGCGAGTTCACTACTAAGGTACACTTAAGCAAATCACCGAACCTCCAACTGCTCTGAGCAGTTATCCGTGGGCAGCCCCCTCTTTCTGACATCTCTCCATTAAATGTGTGTGATAACAGAGTGGAAATTTGTTTTATTTCCAGGGATTAATTAAACTTCTCTTCTCCTAGTTTATCATCTGTGTTGTTTCTGTGATTCATTTAAGAGGGTTTTATTACTCCCTGTTCCTACCCTACTGAATCAACTCTATCAGGAATCAGAATAATAAAGTACACCACAATACTACAATCAAGATTTGCTTTGGGAATCAGCTTTAACTTCTCAGACATTCTTATTACCTTTGTGCAGCCTTCAGGGTCTAACACATTGACACAGGAAATGTACTCTTGCATTGCCTGATCCGCCTCCATGTCTCCAAGCTGCTTCCAGGCTTGCCTGTAATGAGATCATAATTGTCACCACAATCGTACACCTAGTCGTAAACTGGGGGTGAGCATTAATATCTGTACCATATCTTGTAATGTTTTACAAAAACTTTGGAAGAGGAAAAAAAAATCTAATTGACAGGCTTCAACAGAGTATAAAGTTTAATAATAACTTATGGTAATTAGTAGGTAATTCATTATCAGTGTGTCTAGGAATGCAAGTGCCATTTCAGTGCCATTTAAACTTCAATCAAAGATGGCAAATTACTTCATGCATGTCTGTAACAATTTAAACACTCATATAAACGATTTATTGAAAACTGGCTTCTAATTTTAGGCTACATACCATTTTCTCTGTCCTTCAAAGTCAAAGAAGCCAGGCTTCTGTGTATTGCACTTTCCCACTTTGGCCTGAAAACAAAACAAAACTGAATTATTTATCTGATCCAGTCTTATCCATCCAGACCTAATTACGTCAGATGACAACACAGATGTACCTGGGCCTAACTGATCTGCCAAGAATCAGTGATGATACAATGATGTTGGGGATTCAGTATATGTGGTTCTTATCTAAAGTCACATGGCGCAGTATATGAGTGGTTAAATTTGACACAGTGCCATATAATCCGACACTCACCTGTTTGTATCGGGCATACAGGTACAGCAGCTGGTCCCTGCTGGCCGTTTGAACCAGATCTCGTACGCGGTCTGCTGCAGACTGAAACTCCCGCTCCAGCTCTTCTCCCTCCAGCCGGTCCCCCATTTCCATGGCGCTGCAGTCAAATTTACCCAAACCCAGGTCCGAGTCCGAATCTGAGCCTGCTCCGCCGAGAGGTTCTCCTGTGTCGGGCCGGGCTGGGTCTGTACCTGAGCCCGTCGCAGTGTCCGGAGAGGACGACGGCGACCCAGAAGCCATTGTTATTATTGTTTTTAACGCTGACGTACCGTCAGAGAAGAGGTGCGCTGTTAGATCCCTGTGAAAAGACGTTTAAGACGAACGGAGAGAAGCTGTCTTAAATATATTTGTCAAATATTTCAGCACCGATTGTCGTTTTTTAATCCGTTATCGTTAAGAATCCGTGACAGTCGGGTTTATTTCTACCATTGGTCCGTCTCTGGTACTGTCATCTAAAAGCACCGGCTAAAATCACCGCTAGCAAGAAAGGTTCCGCTTGCACCTGCGTCACAGACGCGTTTCCCATGTGGTAAGAAAAAAACGAAGAACTAATTTTGACCGGTTACTTTTGGTATGAATTTGTTTTTTAAACCACATAATTAAATCTACATGCACCATACACACTGTTTTGAAACACTTTAACTATTCAGTTAACGTGGAAACAACTAAGTTTACGTTTGACGCTACGTCAACTGTTGTGAGTTGACGTCAACTGTTGTCAGTTAACCTAGCCTAGCGTAAGTTAACATGAAAACTCATTGTTTGAACTGGTCAAAATGGGTAATTAAAATATAAAGGTTTGTATTTTATCTCCTACAGCTGCCAACATAGTCATTTTTTAATATGTAGAGTACGGCTTGCAGTTTTGCTTGATAATATACCGTTGTAATACACGGTTGCTAGGTAAATCTACAGCCTAGTAACGCAGGTGAGGTACATTAGTTGCCACGGTTATGTGGCCAATTGCTCGCTTAACTAATTTAACCAAAGAGGTTACTATATACAATACTATACTATACTATACTATACTATACTATACTATACTATACTATACTATACTAGTGTTATACTAGTGTTATAACCTATTTGCTTTAACGTTACTGTCTAAGGTGCCCAATTTCAGTTTCAATTTTCATTTTTTTTTCAATCTTTATTGACAAACATGGATATACAGCAGGTAAAAACATCTTCTGTACATCCTTTAAGTCTACAATCACAAACAAGCCAGGGAGGTCAAGGGGTTACCAAAAAATAAAATAAAATAAACAAAAGCAAAAAAAAGAAGAAAGTAAAAGTCACAGAGTTCATATGATTGAACAACATTTTTGTTGTACATTCAGATATGGACATTTTTTTAAGATTGGCACTGAATAACATTAGGTTAGAATAACGAGTAAATTCATCACATAATACTCATTATTATGAATTTTCAGGTTGGTTGCTTATCTTCTAGGGCAATGACACTTTGGATTTGTGTTGACACCTGTCATGAGGCAAAGGTCAGACGCACCAAATGCAATAGTGCAGTTTGTCCAGCAGATGTTGCTGTTGACATAATGATGAATTGTCGCCTGCAGCTTCTCTTAATTCATCCATGCTGCAGACACTGAGCGGTGTTCCCAGAAGCTCACGAGATAAACTCAGAACTATATCTTATATTTGTTTTACAAAAACACTCACAATAGTCCATCCAACTTGATTAGGATGTGTGTAGTCTCACTCCCATTACCCCTCGGCATTATGGCATTTGCCATAAACGTAGGAAACTTTGGAAAAGGGCAGCATAATGAGATCCTTTTGAAATATCCTGTGAGTAATGGTAGGTTGTTATCTCGTTCTCTTAAAACTCCGTGCTTTTAAAGAGAACAAACAAAGGCATCTGTTGACCTAGTACTATAATTTACTCTCCCATTTCCAGATAAACCATATTTTATAAATACATATTGTCCATAACTCGAGTAGTATTGCCAATCAGAAGAGAGAGCAAACATAAGTCAATCATGATTTTAAAAAACACGTCTGCAATCATTCTGTGATCTTTAAATGGAGTTTGAACAATGGGCTGCAACCCACCAAATGTAAACTTCAATGTATATAAATGATCCTTTTATGAAGTCTATCCCTTCTTTCATTGCAGGCACACAACAAAAGCAACAACAAGCTTCTCAGACGGGGCTGTGGTCTTAATATCTGCGTGTACAAGGTGAGGGGTTCACCGACCGCACTGCCAACTAGTTTTTTACTGGAGGTCCCAACAACGCCCGGTGCCACTGCGCGCTCTGCTGACGCAACCACGTCGCTTTGGCTCAATGCGATGGCGGACCGCAGTGTCCCCAGACCTGCCCAGGGAGGGACGGAGCAAAGTCACTGAGCCACTCTCACCGTTAAACTGACCACCTGTTAAAGAGAGGCCGCTGCCATTGCCGTCCCTCCCCTGACATAGTATGTGGGACGGGATCTGCTCGGAGTGCACTGACCACCGGGACGAACCAGAAGTGGAGTGAAGAGGAGCGGAGTGCGCTGCTCTGACGCACCGCATGTTAAACCAGCAAGTTGACTGAAATAACAAAAGTCGCGTCGACGGGGAAGGGGACAGTCGCTCTTGGATTTTAACGGAGGTTTGAGGGGACAGTTGTTCCGGCAAAATGAAATTCGCGGAGCATCTTTCGTCCCACATCACTCCAGAGTGGAGGAAACAGTATCTTCAGTATGAGGTAAAGTGAATTTGATCTATTTTAAATAAACTCCTTGTGAATATGGGCATGACCGAAACTCCTTCAAATGCATCCTTCTTTTCCTTTTTTGTTTTTAGAGGAAAGTGGAAGATAAGACTCAATATAAACTATGACAAACATGTAAAAGCTTATTAAATGAATTGCTTTCTGTTTCAGTTTAGCCTGCTCCTGAGAGCCATAAACGATGGGAAAGATAAGGGATGTCCTATTGTTTATGGGGGAGAAATTGACTGCGGGTGTTAAGAACCTTAGGGACCATTCATTGTTTATTATTGCTGTGTGCTGAGTTTTAATACCTAAAATTAATAAAATTAAACAATTTATTGGACAATTGAATGTCTTTCATACTGGAACAATTAATAACATAATTCTATTATTTATTTTAACAATACATAGTATACAGATTTCGTATAATAATTCAAATTGAAATAAACTGAAATAATTCATTTAATTAGCTTTTTTTTGTAGGTTTATTGTTCTTGTTTTGGTAAAAACGAATATGGACACCTTCATTTTAATACATTTTTCCCCATGTCTTGATTTCTTGTTGTAGTTTATCTATCATAATTACTGATGGGTATATACTAAAAAATGAAAAAGGGTGTTAATTGTCAATTACTCTGATAATCCCATCCAATACATTCACCTTCTTTGGATTTTCCCTTCATTTTTATTTTTTGCCAAAAGAAAATTCCCATGCATCAAGCATGCATTGTTGTAAAATTACTAATATTCTTCTGTAATTTTTCCTTGATTTTGATCAGAGTTACATCGTATTTTTAGTATATAATGATGTAGTTGTTATTCATATTTTGCACGGTTAAACATAAATGGCTGTCTCTGTGAATCAACCTGCAAGACTTCATCTAATAGCATATTCTGTCTGGTTTCTGACTGCGGATTTATGGAGACCATTTGTGTGCACACATGGTCTTTGTTGGATGGTGTACAGTACTTGAGGAGTATTTCATATTCACACCCGACTTATTGCTGGCTCGACATTAAGAGCTTTAGTGCAGACGTGCAGTGACAGGACAGGCTGCTCCATTCCATTTAGCTCTATGAATTATAGACAAAGACCCTGTTCTCTTCAACCTCAGCAGCCTGCATCCCAGACCCAACAGAAGCACACTGCACTGGTTTTATTTTGGAAACATGCCCTGAATATTATTATTAAGTTGGATTTAAGCTCATCCCAGCCTGACATGAATTATATGCTGTCATCATCATGTGATAATAACCTCTTCAGACAACATAATTAAAGTGGGAAAAAAATAAAGAGGTGTCAGACATGTAGTGGGAACACCGCAGAGAGGACAACTCTATAGTAGTATCTCATTTTTTAACTGATTATATCAACACATGTGGTGTCTTTGTGTGCACAGACAGACGCACGGTAAGCCCAGGGACAGATGCATGGCCATACCAGCCATTTTACACCTCCAGTCTTCAGCTCGGCACTCACTGACCTGAGATGGATGATGATAGATTTTCTCTGTCATCTACGTTTAGTGTTGGTATTCACTTATATTAGATAACATTTTGAATTGACGTTAAAGTTTTAATATTGCATTTTAGCGATATATTTACACTAGTAACTACAATAGTGGATTGAAGATGATTGCTTTTTTTTTTAACCGGAATTGTGCACAATCCTTTTAGATGTATTAAAGAATATTGTATCTCTTAATTACTGGAATATCTGATTTTCGAGTATGATAGATTGATTGTCTCTACCAGTCTATTATTACTTGTTATATACAATTTAGATTTAAAGCAAAACAACAAGTCTGCTGTAAACACAACCATTGGTAGGTGATTCATATGGAGCCGAGGCCTTTATGAGCATATTGTTGTCATGTGTGTAGCTATTGTTGAATTATGTAGAACATAGTCGATGTCCTATCCATACGATTTGTATTCTTCTTGAAGTCTGAATTATACAGGGCTTGCAGGAAGGATGGGTTTGTATGTGTTTGTCCTACTGCGGCTGCCTTCAGTCTTTGTTTGACCTCCGTAAACACCAATACTTCCTGAGTGGGCGGGACATCTTATTCATGGTTTTAAGCCCTCGGAAACAAGTCAAGAAACAAGGACAAACAAACTTATCTGCAACAAACGAAGTCCTTTGATTTTAGTGGAAGGGGTTGATGAGATAAAAAATAATCAATTTTAATGTCATTCTGCAAAATGCAAAGCCCTGATATGCTGCTGTGGTACGACAGAAGCAGCGCCAGTCCATGGACCCCATTCAAGGGAACATTACAGCCATTATGCACAGTGGTAGCCAACAGTCCCTCATGTATTTATTGTGCCTTATGTGTTGCAGTAGCCACTGCAGCTAACACAACAGCTGTATTGTAATGCAGTTGTCTATCTTTTAAATGACTTACAGACACATTATTCCATCAACACAGATCATTTTTACCCGTAGTCCATGCAGTAAAATACATTCTCTGTGGCGTTTGCAATATTACAACTGCCCACATCCAAATTGACTGTGGTTTGAAGTGATATTCTTGCCTTTGTGTGCTCGTTGGATTAATTAACCTGCTGCCCAGTTTTCACTCGCTTCCTTTTTTAGAGCACGCTATTGTGTGGAAAGCTGTGCTCTGTCTATTTAGATTGGTCAGCCAGTTTCTATGCAGATGAGAAGGTTGCGGCAAAGTGGCTGTTCCAGCAAATACAGGCTTTAGTTAGTGAGGCGCTTCATTCTAACATGGAGGCATTGACAAGGCGATTGAGTGATAGAGTAATTAGGTGTCTTCTTTATCCTGTGGGATTGTAGTTATAAACTTATATGCTAAACAGCTGTTTGGTATGGAGGTGTGCATGTCCTGCTGACTCCAGAGGCTTCTGAAAGGGCAGTGGATATAGCTTGATAGAGAGAGCATTTAAATGTAATAGTTATTAAGTGCAAACATTTTTAAAATGCTGTTTATGAATTTAGCTTACTGTCTGCTTTCCAAGTCAGTTTCTCTACATGCCTGAGGGGTTTTCATGCAAAAGCAAACTTGCTTGTATTAGAGCATGTACAATGATGAATTTAATCCAGATGTATATTGAGTAACTAATGTGTATTGAACATTAGAGGTATTTAGAAAGAGTGATAGCTAGAGATGCAGGTGTGTGTGCGTGGGCAAGAGAACAAGGCCACTTATGCATTTACCTCCACAGTCTAATCACTTGTGGAAAGCTTAGATGAGGAGGAGGAGGAGAGTGCATGTGGAGACTCGCATTTACAATTCAAACCAGCAAAGTGACATTATGTTGACAAAAAGCAGGTGCTTGTGTGATTTCAGTGAGTGATTGCTGTACGTTCAAAGGTGAAGCCTTGTCTTTCCCTTAATTAATCTGAGTGATGTCGTGTAAATGTCTAAGCCAGCACACTGAGCTTTGTTACTGTGACAGACGTAACGGAAATAATACATAAAATATCGAGCATTCCTCTCATCATCTGTATTTTGTGTAATGAACGTGTGATTTATCAGCATGTTCAACAATATGAACATTATGTATACAACAGGCATGGCACGGCAACTGCTGAGAACCCCCCTTTCTATACCTCCCTCCTTCGTTCATCCTCACCTCATCGTTCCTCCCCCACTGGGAGGACATCTGGTCCCCGACCAGACCTGCCCTCTGCTCCCCTCCCTCCATCTTCTCCTCCCATCCTCTCGACTCCTCTCTATACATGCAGGGATCCACTCACACACAGAGCTATAGGGATTCAAGTGATCCATCGTTGGCTTTATGGTTGAGCCAGAGATCTCTTCAATCTAATAATGCACACTGTGTGATCTTCTCAAGCGCAGGGGTAACAACCTCAAGCATCTTAGAGGACGGATTTGACCATCTTTCTTATTGACAATGTTTTCGTTAGTATCCACTCACCATGTCAGTGAGTCAGAGGGATTGAACTTTGTTGCCAAGAGCCTTGGTCAGGCATAGGGACTTAAGTCTGGTACTTACTTACTGGTGTTACACGCATGTTTGCTTTCGTGATTATATATAATCATCACGTTGATGCATGGTCATTCAAACTGATGGCCCCATTAGGCTTGGCTTAGTTATTGTCTACAGGTTTCACTACTGATTACTGCCAAGCCCGCAGGTTTATCCCAGTTCCCCAAAGACACCCCACCCCTACCCCCCCCTTTCCCATCACTGCCATCACCATGGCAATGCCTCTCTGTCTGAATCTGAATGTCTACTTCCCATCTATTAGTCAGGGGGGCTCTTTTTGCTCACCAGAGATTAGCCAGGACCGGGCCCTGATCCAATGGTGTGTGTACACAGTTGGTCTTCTGTGATCTTTATCAGACAAGGTAGAGACAACATGCTACATAGAAATGAAATGTTTACCTCTTGGATTAGACTCCAGTGTCAAAGTCTCATTGTGCATATAATTCACTTAAGAGAAACTTAAGTATTAACAATCCAGGTTGCTACTAATGCACAGCAGTTGATGAGGGTTTTCCACCCACACACAGCATTACTCACACAGCCATCTCACTGTAATGTTATAAAAGCAGAGGGTAATATAGGAACCAGGACGGAGAGAGCGCTTCGCTGTCATCAGTGGATTAGACAGAAAAAGGATCGGAGGACCGTTTTCTCCTATTTGCACATTTTATCAACATAGCAGTATGCTGAACACTACTAATTTCATAAAGTTAGATAGACAGAATCAGTTTTTTTCTGTTTGGCTGGGGCAGTTTAGTTATTAAGACAGTCAGGAAACAGGATTCACTTCCAGTCTTTTCTCTGATTACCACTGATACGTTCAGATGAGCCAGCGTACAATTATCTGTCAGTTTCCATTATCTTCAAGATCAATCTTGTTGCAGAGAAACAACCTCATTTAACTGCAGCTATCTCTCTCCTCCCAGTTGTGTCTCTCAGTTGGTCTGTCTGCCCACCTCTCTCTCTTTCTCCACAATCTGCTCTTTTCATCAGAAACATGTATGATGTCTATCAAACCCTGTACCTTTCTCTGTCATGTAGTCAGTAAAGTTTTGTGCAGTCAGACCATCTCCTTTCCTTACTTGTCTCACTGTTTTAGATCAACTAAATGAGAGCAATAACAGAGCAGCACTCTCATCCGCCTAAGCTTAAAGTTATCTTACACTAATAGAGATAACACAAACTGATCTAATCGGACAATTCTATTGGGGTTTATAGGAATAACTGATATATCAGGTCTGATTTTACGACCGACATATGGCACTGTTGGGCCTGTATGTTTTTTGAGCTATTAAAAGATTTAGAAATATCTGTGTATCTAGTGTAACGTGGAGTAAATGAGATCAATTGCCAGTTTGTGCTTTGTTCCTTTTGTTATGACAGTTGCTGTAATCTCCCATATGGAGAACAAGAGTTTAGTTAATGGCTCTCCAATGGCTTTAGATGGTTCAAATGCTACTCTAAAAGCAGATGGTGCTAATAATTGTGTAATGTCTCATGGTTTACTGTGATCTCTTCTCACTTTTACAAGTGTATGTACTGAAAATACACTTTACTCATTTGATCTGATGTGGAACTGACTCTTTAAAATGACTCAACCTTTATTCCATACGTGTATAAACTAATCATCTGTATCTATGTATTCTATGGCCTCTTTAACATCCCGGCAGAAGCACATCAGTGTACAGACCTGTCTTGTGTGTCGCTTGGGTCAGTGTTTGCAGACAGTGATTTTGTTTTTTCGTTTCCTCATCAGGCGTTCAAGGATATGCTGTATGCTGCCCAGGACCAAGCCCCGTCCATAGAAGGTAAGGAGACCCCCCTTGCTTGGATAATTACACACAGACAAACGCACACAAACACACTCCAACAGACTCATACTTGTGTACTCAGTGCTCCCTGCCTGGGGCCTGTTAGGGCATCCCCAGAATAACAGCCCTTCGTGTGCTAAAAATAGGTGGAAATCATTACTAACATGCTGCCACTCACTCCAGGCCATGACTCAACCAGACCTTCCACCTTACTATGCAAGCGTTTTAACCTGCATGAGCAAAAAGCAAAAGTTTTTATGTTGTACAGTTGCTTTCATTGAAACTGTCTTGATGAAGTCAACTGTTAGTTGGTCAAAACTGCATATCAGAAGTCAACGTGGCATACCAGAGCGGGAGTTCAATATCCGCCAGTGCTAAGTGTTGCTACTGAACACAACAGAGATAAGGAAGGCCATTGGCTATTATTAATCTTTGGCATTATATCGCATACGGGGAACTATGCAAACCATTTGTTGTTGTGTTTTAGATACTAGTTTGTGGAGGTAAACAACTTTCTTTAGTTCCAGCTTGAGACAGACTTTATGATGTGATGTGATGTGCCACTTTGTCTATGTGACTGTGGAAATAAAAGGGCTTGTATTGAAACATGGGTCCACAAAGCTGACCTCTGCCATGATTGCATGTCTGTGCTGTGATGGGATGAGCATCGGTGCCTGTATAGTGATAGATTTTCAGTGTTGTGCAACATGCCCCCTCACAGAGCTGCGACTCCCAGAGCTCAGTTCCAGCTAAGCGGTCTCGATATGGTTGGGAGTGTGATTCGATTCTACCTATGAGCAACAAAGACATAATACACCGATGCAGTGTGTGGATGACAGAGCTTTGCCTCTGTGTGTGAGTCCGCTTCAGGCACAAAGACAGACATTTGTTGACTCTATTTTTGACAGCAGTAGGCGTGAAAGGAGACCCTCAGGATTTATTATGTTAAATATTCTATGAAATGTGAGTTAAGTGTATATGAATACTCATTGGCTTTGTGTGTATATGTTTGTGTTTGTGTTGGTATTGTTGGTTTCTAAGTAGTACATAGCACTGCTATTGAACATGCGTCTTGTTCGGTGATAACATATGAGCTGTCTCTCCTTTGAGTGTTGTCTCCAGAGGCTGTTAGCCATGCCACGTAAGCTCAACGTGGATGATAAATCGTTTCCTGTCTCTGGTCTGAGCTGTACCCATGGGTCACTGCTCTGCCTCTTGGCAGCTTGTCGCAAGATAGGTGAGGCTGTCTTATGAATAGAGACGGGATCAATCAATCAGTAGAAAATCCTACTGTGTCATTCTTCTGGTATTGTTGTGACATTTTTAACAGTCTCCCGCTCAATCAAATTGATTTGTGTGCTTTTCACACTTTTTTTTCATACACTTAAACACTGAAGCAGACAAGTGCAAAGTAAGGGTCAGCAATGAGAGAAGACCTCTGTGAATGAATCAGACAGTTGTCCGTCCCTTTTTGTTGTTTTTATGGGAAAGAAAGAGGCTGTAATGAAAACAGCAGCCGAAGCAGACACACAGTGTTATTGAGTCTAGTACTCTCTCCTGTGGCTGAAATTTTGTTGACTTTTCATAAGAGAAAACCAGATTAGCAGGTGTTATAAACTTCAAGCTGACTGCAGCACTTTCTCTTCACATCCACTAGACCCAATCTGTCAAATCGGATTGCATTTAAACTGGGGCAGAAAGATATTGGAGAGAAAAATGGACTGCACAGCTAATTTAGTGAACATAGCCTATTATTCAGCCATTAACACTAAAACTTAAACACTGATGGTTGCTGTGCAAGACTCTGGAGCATCATGAGAGATTTTGGGTTAACTGTATCATCAAGGACACGCCACCACATGACATATGGACAGGACGAGAAGCCCCAGCACTGCCATTGTATCTTTTACGGACACAGGCTTTTTACACTCATGAGTGCAAAAATCCACATTCAAAACGTGTTGCCTTAATTTTTTTTGTCTCGTTGGAATCATATGCAGATTGGGCCATGCAGGCAAAACATGCATGGGAAACCAGTAGAGCTGTAAAGAAAGAAAGAAAGAAAGAATGATAGCATTCCTAGTATAGTATTAGTAGTATTAGCCCTGCGAGGTGAAATTACATTTTTTTCACTCTGTTATCATATTGCACACACACATGCCTGAAATACACACATGCACAAACAGGACCTGCATGCATTAAATGGAGAGATGTAAGAGCGAGGAGGCTGCCCATGGAAAAGTGCTAAGAGGAACAGTTATTGTTATTATCGATTAATCTGCCAATTATTGTCTCAATTTATCGAATTATATTTACCTAAAGTCCAAGGTGATGGCTATGTGTTTCTTGATTTGTGCAACAAGGTCCAAAAAACAAATATATTACTTTACTGTCACATAGGATGGCTAGAGAGCCCAAATCCTCCCCTAGTTTAATCACTGATAAAAACTAGTTCCCTTTCTAACTGATTTACAAATTTGTTTTACTGGCTCAAGAAACCAGTAACCACCATGTAATTAAATGCACATAAATTGTGCTTGTTTTTTTTTAAATAAAATGAAATAAGTTCATATCGTTGCACTGGCATACATTATGATATCGGTGAAACAATATATTTTAAACCTCATTTAAAACCTTGATTATTTTTGTTAAATCTGCTCCCTTAGTGGAAGACTAATTACAAGCATTTGATTCAAATCCTCTGTCTCTCTCTCCCTCTCCCTCTGTCTGTCCTTCTTCATTCATTACAAAAAGCAGCATTTTTGATATTCAGAAGATGTTTCCTTGCCTGAGGGAGACAGTTTACTGGGTTATAGCTACTTGCTCACCCACTCTGCACTCTCACTGTATACTCTGCAGTACCTGATAGAGCTGTGTAGTACATAGACACAACACTGAACAGGCAACACTTCAAAGCCTCTGCATATGTATCGTCTTGTACTGAGACTGTCACCAGTCTCACTACACACAAAAAATATGTTTAATGTTCATGGTTTGATCTTTCCATAAGGGCATAATCGTCTCTCATGCTGCGTTATGTGTTTGCAGTGATGGCTGGCTTTTGTTTAAACAGACATTACCCACATCAGCAGCAACCCCACCACCACCACCAAGAGCCTGTGTGGGAACATACGACAGAAAATGCACTACTTTCAGCAACATTTTTAGCCAAATGAATCATTCAGGGTCAACAAGATGAATAAACAGTAATTGAGAGAGCTTGTTAAAACAGACACAAAAACACATGCACATTGTGGTGGCTCTGCCGCTGCATATGACCCTTCACCCCTCGTTAAGATCCTTTGTTCTCATTCCCTCTGTCCCTCCATTGCCTCCTTATGTAATTGTAATTAAAACACGCCTGTCCCTGTGCTGTGGAGAGCCAGAAGAACACAACAGAGGGAACAGCTGGTTGGATATGTGTTCCCCTTGTTCCAACCATTAGATTGAGTTATGCCACAATTTAATTCAATTAGCCTGCAGATTATTACAGAAATCTGAGAACAATGGCTCCAGATAATAAACACACAGCTTTAACAGTAAACTGCGTGTGTGTCTTACAATTTCCAGCAATGTTCACATGCTGCACATGCCACATGTTTATATTTATATTATGAGACATTTTTCTAATCCTGCAGGGGGGATGCGGGTTTCACACTGCAAGTCATTCAGTTCTGATCTCATTCATTCATTTATTTATTCATTCATTGTGTCCTCCATTCTGTTACTCTGTAAATGACCAGCCTACTACTGTGATGGTATCTGTGCTGGGCTGGGGTAAGGGGGAGCTTTGGGAAGGTGGCAGTGATGTGACTGGGAGTAAGGGTGGGGCTCTTGTGTAGTACACACACACACACACACACACACACACACACACACACACACGCACTGTCCAAGGATGGGAATTGGGTGTTACGTTATTGAATTACAGCTCAGGGGACCAGTGAATGGATTTCCTCTGACTCACAAGGTCTAGATGTCAGAGATGAATGAAACAGACCAACAAAAAAAAAAAAACTATAATGAACGGATGATTTCTCATCCATTTAATTGATCATTTACTTTTCTGTCTTATACTGTATGGTGAAGCTCCTTCTTCAGGAAATGTTCAACTTATTTTGACTACTTTCTTATGGCTTGGCTGTCAGTTGTCTTATCTATTTTCATGTTTTATGCAGTCAAATCGATAATGGTACAGTACAGTGCTTCTTTGTGCCGATTATTTACTTTACCATTTACATCAAAAAGAAATGTGATAGCTAAGGAGTCCTAACATATCTCTTTTAAAGAGCAAGATAAGGATTTGAGTGAACTCCCAAACTTTTAACCTTTGAAGTTGTTTAAACATATGTTGGTTGATGCAGGGTCCAAGATCTCATTCAATCTCATCATACAGCACATGAAAATACGGTACAGGTTACTGACTCTGACCAGCTCTACCATTTGCCTACATTCATACGGATGGTAAATATGCCTAAATGCATCCTGGTGTGTCTGGCTTGGGGTCTAGCCAGTCCAGACTGTTTGTGTTTAAGTGGTCCAGGGTTGCTGGGCTACTATCAGAGTGGGAAAAGAGAACAGCACACGTCATTTCTTCAAAATAGCAATAAAATAACACAACTCAAACTTTACTTTACAGTAATGTGATAGAGACAAAAAAAATAGAACATGAAGAATACCTCTCCATAGAGCCAGAGGGATGTATCAATAGATGAAATTAATGAATTGAATTAATTAATTTTAAGTCTGTTTCTTATTAAGTGAGAACAAGGCAACTGCAAAGACAGATGTTAATTTTTCCATCCCAGACACCTGCACCTTCACAGCTGCCTGTGGGTTTTTTGTTCTCACGCTTCCTTCAGACAATATTGTCTCCCTCTCATTTGGGTCTCTGTGGCTTTGATAACTGGATAGAAACCAGAACAGTACACCTGCTCATTGTCACACAGAACCATCTGAGAAGGTGTCAATAAAAAAGTGATTGGGAAAGAGTAGGCGCTTTCAAAAAAGAAAAGGGGCAGGTGATTGGATGAACTCAAACTCTTTCCGAAGTCAATCAGGAGAAGAAAGAAAACATCTTTTCCATCCAGCTCCTCACAGGACGCTGATTGGCCAGCTCATTTTTGATCTAAACACAAACACATTACTTGGAGCCTGACAAGATGGATTTTCATGTGACATGTGAACCTGTGATTGTTGCGTGAACTCATGTTATCCCGAGAATTCAGCAGCCCCTCTTACCTTTTTTTTTAAACTAATATTTTCATGTTTCTGTGTGTGAGCCCGCATATCTAATCGTCTTAATGAAAACAGCAACATGACTCACCTCAACTACACCTTTAAGCCAGTACTTATTTTATTTATTTTCTGTTGTCCATGCTGCTTGCTCACCCGCCATTTTGTGTGCTGTTGACGAACATGATGAGAGGTTAGTTGAATGCTGCTAGCCTGTGTAATACAGTGCTGATTATTATTCTGCTGGCGTATATGATGGAACAGCAGCTGTTATTACTGTCGTTGGTCCCCCTTGGAGTTTGTCTTCACTCCTCTGTGTGGAAAAGCCTTCTGATTTCTTTTTGGCTTGCAGAAATATCTGTTTTTCTTTTCTTTGTATATTCTAAACAATGCTGTGTACATTGCCTTTGGTCCAAACCACTGTATCCGTTTGTTTCCTTTATATGAATTTTTCTTTATGATTTCTTTGTTTTGTTGCTCATCAGGTATACAAGTGCTAAATAAAAATAAATATTGTGCCCACGCTAGAACACTGTCTCTATTATCAACAACATTGAATGCATCTCTACAGTAGATGAATATATGAATACATGCATGTATACACCAAGTCTCCCCAGCCACAGCAGCCCAAAGATACATGCATAACAGACACCACGGCAGCCAGGCTGAGAAACACATACAACTCTGCGTGTGGTAAGAAAGACAGGCAGATGCTGGCAGCATGGCTACAGGTCAAGCAAGCACTCAGGAGGAGAGAGAAGCAATGGATGGAAGAAAGACAGATGGAAGGCAGACAGACAGGTAGACAGGCAGGAGGGTTCAGCAGGACAGTAGCAGCCAGGGTCTCCCACCAGCTTGCATTATTGATGGGCTCTTTGACAAGCTGCTGCTCTTGCTCACTTCCAAGCGCTAATTGTGGGTTTTTGTGGGGGTTGGTTCTTTTTTTGTCTAAATCTTGGTGGCAACTAGAAAGTGGATATAGAGGAAATCCAAGCCAAACTAAATCAAATGGAGCAACACTGAAACGCAACAAGTATAAGTGAGTAGTAAGGATCGAATACCCCAAACTGAGTGAGATCTTTTATAAGACAAATTCTTTTGTTGCTGGTTTTAGACAAAACCTTTATTATTGTCTATTAAAATTAATAGAGGTTGTTTTTCAGAGCCTTTTACTCTACTCCATTACATCAATAATTCCAGGAGAAGTGAAGACGCCTGAGGCTCTTTATCTGGTGGAGATTATTAGTCCACAAAAGACCACCATAGGGCTGGGCGATATGACAATATATATATTGTCAAAACTATATAAAAAATCTCTCTTGTGGGGTGCTCTGGTAGCTCAACTTGTAGAGCGTGTGCCCCATATACAAAGGCTGAGCCTGTGGCGCAGTGGCGCAGGTTCAGCTACGACCTGCGACCCTTTTGCTGCATGTCCTCCCCTCTCTCCCAACGTTCCTGACTATCTTGAACTGTCCTGTCAAATAAAGGGTAAAATGCCCAAAAAATAATCTTAAAAAAAATAGTCTTTGGATGACGCTTTACCTTCTGATTCTTGCATGTTGCTCATTTAGTTTCAAGTTCTTAGTAAAATAAGAAAATACTCAGTATTTTAAATACTTGACTTCATTTGTCAAGTATTTAATTTACACAGGAGTATACAAAAATAGGCTTTAGGATGTGGTTATTTCATATAGACTATTTACCCAATCAGGTTTAGCTTAGTGGATTTAAACCAGCCTCGATCCTACAAAGCATGAAGGAGGGAGGTGGCAGTGGATTGTGAGATTGGTCCTTTGATGAAGCTTCTAAGGGTATTAGTGGGGAGGCAAGTAGGGGGGTCAGGGTCAATACAAACCTAGGATCACTATCCCAAGGTCAGGGATTAATCGAAGAAACGTAATGAACGATGGAGAAGGTGATAGGAAGACAGGGATGAAGAAAGATGGACAGCACTCTTTGCTTTTATGTTGTGATGTAATGATTATGAAAGAATAAAGTAAAGGAAAAGGAAACTTGATAAATGGATTGAATGGTATTGCATTGACCAGTTTTGAAGAGAAAAAGATAGAAACTGAGAGTGAGAGGTCTCACAGCAGACAGACAAACAGACTGAGTGGGGGGTCCCTGAGCTCATCTCCAATGCATGTTGCCCTGCATTAGCACTGCAGCCATCCTGCAAGAGAAAGACACAGAGAGAAAGAGAACCTGATAGATGAAAGTCTTCTATCCATCCATCCATCCATCCATTATTCATCGTTGAATTAGATCTCGCCTGAATGAAGTAGAGGAAAGGAGGAAGAGGAAGACGTGGGGGAGAGAGAGAAAGGTATAGGTTGATTCAGATGGATATGGATTTCAACTGTTAGGAAAGGGTGAGGAGTTCAGATGAGGATGTGGCTCCAGCAGGGCTGGTATTTTTAGATTTGGAGCATTTTACAGTCTGGGAGGATACGATATCCACTGGTGCAAATGTGGTGTTGGCAAAATGTGCTGAAGGGGTTTGAGGTGTGGAGAAAAGAGGGCAAAGAAAGAGCAGCGGTGGTAGGGGCTGTGGTGCAAGTACAGAAGAAATGATGATGATTTGTTTGGTGTTTTGGGGAGGGGGATGGATCAGGGAGAGGGGTAAGGACAGGTTAGAGTCAAGGTCATTCTGGAGCCCTCTCAGCTCTTACATGTAGTTATGAGAGCCTTTAAGGGTTATTGATCCTGTACTCAACAACTTGTCATTACTGTGCCTCTCTACACCTGTTTGTCTTTCTGTTTACATGTGTGTGCACATGTGTGTGCACATCTGTTTCGGCCTTGGCAGTGAATTGCATGCCTCATGAACAGCACTTGAACAGGGATGAATGGGCTATGATCGCTACATCTTCAAAGATGGACAGAAGCTTTACCCTAATGCTTTAGATAAACACTAAATCATTTTCTCAGGCGCCACGCCTTTAGTCCAATGTGAATACAATCTTGTAAAGGTTAAATAAACACGGGCATAAATCAAATCAGCTGGCTGTTTGCCAGGTGCACAACTAGAGACCATATACATAGAGGACCAGAGCAGTGATCTCAATAATCTCAAACATGGGAGGCATGTAAATGTAATGAGATCTGACTATGTTGATTAGATATCAGCTCTCGAGGTCTCAAGGGTTTGGTATATTTGTTTAGCATTAGCAGGACTTCCAAACCTTAATCCAACCTCTGTTATGAGGCAGGTTATTGTTTTTAATCGACGATAGAGAAGCCAAATCAACAGCTTTGGATGTCTGCCAGCACATCAGCCGGCTCTGCTGTAAAACAATGAGTCCATAGTTGACCGCATGGCATTTATCTAGCAAGGATTCACACAAGGCTGTTTTGATGGATTCATTTGAACAGTTTTCTGTAACGACTGTATTTCTTGGCTGACACTGAAAAAAGAAAACCATCAAAGCAGTGAATTACAATTTGCAGATTTGGCGTCTGTCCTGAATTCAAGAATAAAGCAGTCTGAGTAACAGAAGATACCAATACAAAGCAGACAGGTGAAGATGGATGGATAGAGAGAAGCAAAGAGACATGTGACCTTGTCTCTATTGTGTGTATTTTGTCGTTTTCATCTTCTCACAATGCTATTTTCTGCTGCACTTGCATACAACTGTCTGTAGAAACGATGCATTTGCGTTCACTCATACACACCCTAACACACAGGCACATAAGGAGCTGTGTGCAGGGGGTGTGGGTGTGATTGTGAGCTATAGGTGATGACAGCGGGGCCATATGCTGATTTATTTCTGGGTTTTTTGGCACTGCAATTAGAGTACAACCAATGGAATCATTGCACAGTGCCCACACTGCTGTAAATGATAATTTGTGTACATTTTAAATGCGGAAATGATAAAATATGTCTTTCTCTACACAATCTGGATATCACAGCTATGTTTTAGTGTGTGATGATAATGAATTATCTGCATTGGGTAGCTCTTATTTGTTATTCTTACAAGTCAAATAATATATTTTGTTATGGATGTGTGTAGTTTCTGATTGGCATTTGCATGTTCAAGTGACTTGGTGGATGTACGTGGGTGGGTTTGTACTCTATGTGTTAGTCAGTAGGAGCGCTGCAGAAGACACAGTGTCCTTCACTGTACCAGTGCGCTGCATCATGTCTCTGGAGAAACAGCCAGAACTTGGCTCAGATTGGCTCAGAGGCATGGAAACTTGGTGGAAAAATACCAATCACATGAAGCTCATACGAGACCGTCTCCTCATTTCTATATTGCCACATTGACTTCCAGCTGATTGTCAACACAGTCACATGCTTCAGCACTACACCTGGCAGCAGACGGATCTATTTCAGAACTGATATTTGATGGAAACATTTCTGGAGCAGTAGAGAGTTTAAATTGAGTCTTGGCCCTTGGGAATCAGTTGCAGTGTACATGTTGTGTATACAGTGTGTTTCTATGTGGATTGTAGGTTACAAAAGTGGCATTTATTTGTGTCCCACTTTTCAGGCAAAATCAGAGAGACACACTGGGAGAAAGACAAAGAAGTGGACAGGCAGACAGAAGGGCATTGAGAGCTGAGAACAACAGATACAAGGAGAGAGGAAATATGAATGAAAAAAGAGAGGTGACATTGGTGGTAATTGGAGTAAAGGAAGCTAAAGCCTTGGGGAGCCTCCTCTCCCAATCGTTACTATTACACATAAAAGATGTTTGAAAAGAAAAAGATCTGGTGGCAGAAAAGACACGAGAGCTAGAGCTGAAGCTTTTCCAATAAATTTAGATTCAAAGCACATTTAAGTGCTTCTCAAAGATGTCAGTAATAACTAGTCATAATTTCAGTTTAATACATTTGAGGTCAGGGGGTTGTTCTTCAGGGGGAAGAATAATATTGGTCCAGATATAAGTTTTCCTGTTATTTACACTATATCACCCTCTTCTGATCCAGAGACAAAAGGAGAGAGAGATATCAATAATTCACAGCTATTGTTCCCTCCCGGACAGACCGTCTGTTTTTATATTAAATGTTGAATTATTAACAGTGTGTGAGATTAGAAATATAGGGAATCTCCCTCCTGATGCTCATGAGTGTTTAAACTGCCCTGTCACTTACTGGCAGCCACAAGAGTGCTAAAAACAGGTAGATGGTTAAGTAGAAGGTACAATAAAGTAGAATAAGAGCATTTTATGGTTGTACGGTAGAAGTAAGTGGGCAGATTAGACACTGAAAGACAACTCAACTGTGTGTTAGCTCACTCATCCTGAAACAAATTCATATTAATTTATTGTCTCAAGCTTTTTATCATTGAAGGGGACTTATCATGCTCATTTTCAGGTTCATATTTTTCTCATTCTGTCTGTCTGAATAAACCTGTATTCACCCTCTGTTTGAAATGCTCCATTTTAAGCCCAGTCTTCTCTGATTGGTCAGTATTTCTAGGTTCACATCAGCGCTATTGGCATCTCTGCACTGTCATTGCAGCCAAGCAATGATTGCGACAGCACTGGTGCGGCACTTTCTACCTATATAAAGTATAGTTGTAACAACACAATCGTACGGAAGTCCTGGTGGCTGGTTTAAAGAGATCGTTTGGCTTTATGAAGTTCTTATTTATCAGTCATCATAGTCAGTGTATGATGACCAGCACACCTCCAGTTTGCAGAAGCAGGCAGGAAACCCGACACAGAAGCTGCTGTGGATGAGGGGAAGCAGCTGCAGCGTAAACAGTAAACACAAAACGCGTAAACATACCTTTGGTACTACGAATCTCAATGGATTCCTACGCATAAGCGCCACTGTGCCCCACACTGTGTTGAGCCAGACCAGCTGTTTGACTTTCCACAGTTTATGATATGATCAAGTACAAGAAAACAAAAATTAGTGGTTCTAACAGTGACGATGAAATTCTGTTCAATTTGGAGACGAGAGGATCACTTTTAGAAGAACTGTTGCACTTACTTTAACTCATACAACCCCACTTCAAAATAGCCAAACTATCCATTTTAAAGGCAAAGTTTCTTAATGTGTGCATGTGTCTGTGGATTGAGCATATTTATTAGATTCTTTAAGAAGCACTTCGATCTGGTCTATAATTAATAAAAACGTGGAAATCTCAGTTTTTACAATATGGGACCTTTTAAGTTGCTTGTCAGTCTAAATTCCTCTTAACCATCTCTTTTTCCATATGCTGACCTCAGGGAATATGCATATTGCATGTCTTCTTCAACATGTAACTAATGTATTCATGATGTACGTTAATGATAACCAGTGACTTCAGTGCTGGCAAGGTTGACTCACTGTTGGGGTTAAGTTTTGTATGCACATTTATTTTTACATTTTCATTGCATATTTGTACCTGATGGTATGTTTTTTGGCTTCCCGTCCTCCTGACTTCTAACCAGCTATATTATAAAAGAGGGACATTGCTTAGTTAGCTTTTCGGAAGAAACAACAGTTTGTCTCTCTTTTGCATTTCGTCCTTGGGGCAGACTGCACGGCTTGTTCTTGACAAGTGCCATCTGATAATTAGGCCTCATAATCACCCTATTAGTATGCAGCTCAATTGAGCAGAGAACAGCTTATTGTTCCCCTGGCATCAACAGCAGCCATTTGTAAGAGGATTATTGTAAATGTGTTGTAAGGGTTTTTATAAGAATGAAATATATGTGTAATGATTTAAATTGCTGAATTGGTAAGCTATTTATTTTTAATGTAGCCAGGAAACTCTGTTGCAACATTACGGTAGCTGTGATGAATCCTCAATTAGGCTGCATGGTAATGTTTTTGAATGCATAAAATCACTGGGATCTGGGAAGTGTCACCATGATTCAGAGTCGGCTTCACTGTAAGATTGCAACCTTATTTTCTGTAAATTTCCGTGTTCACACAAAGCCGCACTGAACTTTCTCCATCACAGTAACCATGGCACCAAAGAAAGAGAGCAGAATCACTTGAGCCTTGTTTTGTTCCTGTGACTCTCCGGACCCCAACACAATAACAGTAGAACATGTAGAACTAAGGGCTGGGGTGCTAGGTTGAATTTTAATACAGTCTCCTGAAAGCATGCTGATACTTCTTGAGACCACAGACAAATAAAGGGTAAAGGTAAAGGAACTCAAATTATTCTCGATTCTTCATAAACACAATGGTGATGTGCTTTCCAGAGGTCTTACCTGAAGACCTGCGTATAGTAGGATAACACTAAATGCAGTGTATGCACTGTAGTATGTATGTCTGAAAGTCATGATCATATTCAATATTTTTATTGGAAAAACGTATTTATCAGTGTATACTATTTCTACCTACATATTGCCTTAACTACCAAATAGCTGATTCACATTTCTGGTAAAAGTGTTTGTTGCTGTTACCAAAATACCAAAATATTATTCTATATAATATTAATATATAATATTTTCACTCAATCTTATTAGTGTACAAGCAATAATATAGTGGAATATTTTGTTTTGTTTAATGCTTTTTTAATCTTGGTTTTCTTTACAATGATGCTTGGTTTTTTTTTCGTTTTCAGGGTTTATTTTTTTCTTTATTAACTTGCATATTCTGATGATCATAGATGACTGCCTAGCAATATACACATCACAGAATATGTTATCATGCCATGTTTTACCTTAACATCAATATCCTCCATGACTGTTACATATGTATTAGACTTAAAAATGTCCGAAGTTGTTTTGCTTTGGCCAATGGGTATACTTCCTTAGTGACTCAAGAGGTGTGTATGTAGCATGTGCGTGCACTGATGGTTAACAAGGAGCAGGTTAGATCTTCAAGGGTCAATTTGTCTGCACTGAAAAAATAGCAGCCAGATACTGTTTGCTGCAGGGCTTTAGTAGGCTCAGTCGGTATGGTTTATCTGCTAACACACACAAACACACACACACACACACACACACTCACCACTCTGAAACCAAAGAAATCTCTGGCTCTGATTTGGTGGTCTATTATGTACTGAGGCCAGATGAAGGGGATTGATGGGAATTCAGAGCCCCAGTGCTCGCTGGTGGTTGACAGACAGTGGCTGCCTCTCCCCTACATGCTGCTCTTTAAACTCAGCTAGTATCTACCCCATGCTGCTGAGAGACACACACAGACTCTCTCACACACACACACACACACACACACACACACACACACAGACAAATGCCACTCACTGTGGTGGCTCTTAAGTTTGTCATACATACATATTCTACCCAGCATGATCGCAAACATGCCCTCCATATGCTTCCCAAAACAAGCACATGTCTGTACTTGTGAGGACACTAATTGACAATGCAGTCCCTAGATTCTAACTTTAACTTCAGCTATCTGTCAAAAAGGATGTGACTTTCAACTACACCAAGGTCAAGTGGATTATGGGATGATTTATTAATATTCAGATGATACATATTTAATGTCAGTAGTTTGCAAGCAAGCCAAAATAAAAAAAATAAGATTTTAACCCCCATCACTAATTATAAAGATGTGTATTGGGGCGGCCAGTGGCACAGTGGTTAGAGCAGCCGCCCCATGTAAAGAGGCTGAAGGTCTGCGAGGCATCGGCAACAGGTTTGATTCCAACCTGTGGCGCTTTGCTGCATGTTTTCCCCTCTTTCTCTCACCCAAGTTCCTGTCTGTCCTATCTGATAAATGGCTTGAAAACTGCCAAAATATAATCTTTAAAAAAAAAAGATGTATTGAATCCAGCAACATTTAGCCTTCAGACTGAAATATACTAATTTGCCGATGAATGCTTTGTAGAAAAACTTCCTACTCATGTAAATCATGTTGAATGATATGACTCTCAAGCACCACAAGGTCAATATGCTCCTAATCTGATTGAGTCAGGAAATTGCTGTTAATCTAATAATATCAAGTACTGGATTCCTTCCTCTGTGCCTGGATGGCAAAGGTAGAACGGGCGGTATGATTGCTCATTCATAAGTTAGAGTTTCAGTATTAGAATGAGGAAATGGAAAGACATGTATCAATGGGGAAGTTGAGCTCCCTAATTGCTTTATACTGTAACTTGAATTAACTTTACCTACGGTAATAATGTTTTTTTAAATGTTGGTAGCTCAGTTGGTACACAGTTGTGTACTCGTTTTTTTATAGTTAAGAATATTTCCAATGTAAAAAAATCAGCTTAATTTCAGATAATTGTGACTACTTTCACTACTCACCACTTCATGGTTGGGAGAAATATTCAGCTTAGTCGTAAGCTACAATCGTAAGCTATTTGGATTTGACAGTCACAATGTCGTGTTATCCAATCCACTGAAGCATTAGTGAAAAGCTAACATGTCAAGTATGTGTGAGACGTGTTGATTGATAAGAATGTATATGTAATCTGGGTTTGCTTTTTTTTTTTGACAAGACGCATTTAAAAGTACAAGAATACTTTTAAGTTACTTTGCAATTTTTCTCTTAATCTTTCTTTACCTCTTCTACCGTATTTTGATTCCATGTTTCGTTGTCACTCTTTGATTCTACCTCTGCTAATTCTACCTCTACTTTTTGCGCTCTTTCAAGCCCTAAATGCCTTTACTCCCTTCATCTCATATTCACTTCCTTTTTCTATCATGTGCTACCTTCGCACCTGTTTTATTTCCTCTGCAACACAGTTGAACCTCTCTGCTTCTATTCCTCCTTCATTTGCCCGTCTCTTTTTCATCCTTTCTTCAAGTCTCTCATTTGCAATTAACCAAATAGAAAAACGATGCTACAAATACTGTGTGGATATGGAATAACTCTGTGACTTCTGACATAATAGTGGTCTGTCCTCTTTATAGGAGGCATTGAAGACGCTCCTGGCTATAATGTCAGCTCTGCCTGAATACAGTTTCCAGACACCCCAAAACTTGCTCTCCCTCTCTGAGGAAAATGACTTGTTTCATGTCTGCTAATCTGTTAGCTTCCAAATGTGTGTGTGTGTCCTTACATTTCAGTTCATTTTTGTCCTCAAAGTGAAGCCGTTTAGTGTGACTCTTATCGAGAGGCTGCAGCTGCTGTTGTGAGAATACCACTGCAGCCTGGAGGGACATCTTCGCACAAATGCACACACACGTCACGCATATGCACACACACCTTGGTTTACCCACACCAAGCTGACTCAGGCACACGCCCCTAAACAAGCACGGATAATAGTATGTTTTTATATTTACTTGAAATACAATATAGCTGAGGGATTCTCTTGAAAATGAAAGAGCGTTTCATTAGTTGTACACAAATTAGGTTGCATGCCGCTGCACATCTGCTATTCATACAGATCTTCTAATTATGACACTTTTTATTTTTGTTTATAATAAAGAAAACCAACAATGTTTAAATAGTGATCAATATTATTGTTAATACAGGATTTTAACTATATACCACTAACATTATCATTAAGAGGCAACAGCTGACGTTTTAAATGTTAGGAGCTTTACTGTACTGCATATAAATAGCATGCAAAATAGCCATATTAAACAAGTCTTCCCATGATTTAATATGATCTCAGGTTACATACTCGGCCTTATGGGTGATGATGCATTTCAGGTTATGGCAAACTCTATGCTGGTGGTATGCTGGCTATAACGTTACCTCTCTTACCCCCTCTGTTAATGGTGTGGCCACACTGTAGGTCAATTGATGCTGAATTTCCTTCACCTCTACAGAGCAGCATCTCTGCGTCTGCCATGGTTACAGTAGTGGAGCCCGGGCTCTTATTCTGCTTAGAGTAATGGCCCCAGCTTGGACTATTGACACAACACTTATCTTGTTTTTATGAGTCCAGCAGCTTCTATCTATAAACCTTAGAGGCACACGTCTGCACATACACACACATAAGAGCACACACAGACATTCACCTTGCTGTGGCTCCGACACATGCAGTTCAGTTACAGTTATAAATGCAGTTTACTATTTGTAACACAATTGATGAGTTTCCAGCCGAGTCCTAATGGTTCTGAGCTTAACATAATGCGAAGGGCTGAGATGGCCTTTTACACAGTGCACTTATCACACTGAAGACTGCAGAGAGACAGATGATGATATCTGATGCTCTGGAGATGGAAGGTTAACATAAAACCAATTATTTTAAAAATAGCCTAGAAATGAGACATTGTTGGTCTGATGGTTGGACGCTACATTGCATTCCACTCCACTTATTATATGTGCTCTTTTTAAATACGCCTTTAAGTAAGTTTTTTTTTCTTTTGTGAAAATAAACACCAAAGCACATAACCACATTTTTATTTGTAATAATTACATTAAAAATTACAAATTACATACAAATTAAATAAAGAAGATTACACCTGCAGCCTTTTAATTTTTAAGTATTTTTTGTTTTTTTGTTTTACTTTGACTGAGTTATGCAAGCTACTAAACTTCAAGTAGATTTGATTTAAGTTTAACACATCCTGGACCACAATCTTTATACTGGGAGACACAGTTGATCCACATGATGGGTCTAAATTAGATTGAAGTACTGTTAGCACTGTTAAGATTTAACTGATATCAATTTTCTCATGGTTTCTAGATGATCGGTTCTTGTGACTCCCCCTGACTTTCCTTCAATGTGTCCTACACAGGTTTGAAGTGAAATCCTTCAACAACAATTGAATGAGTTATGTTCCCCTCAGGATGAATTAAAACACCTTAGGTGATTCCTTAGCATTTCTTCAAGCACCATCATTAAGTCAATTTGTCTAATCGCATTTAACATGCTTAACTAAGATGGCGTTGGTAGCCATTAACATTTAACATTGCCATAAAGTTTAAAGTTTAAGTCATTTAGCACACTGGATGTTAGCATGTAGCTAAAGCACCGCCGTTCCTATGTACAGAGCTGCTAGCGTGGCTTTAGACTTTGTTTAGAGTTGAGAGTCTGGGCCAGATTTTCTTTCAAACTTCAGAAAGAAAGAAATGTAGAGAAAGGCACCAGTTTGTAGAGAAGGTTTAACAAGCTCTGGTTATAATATTTGTATTGTTATGCAGCTTTGCAGCAGATCAGAGGGAATGAGAGTGAGCGGATGAGATGTCCCTGTAGGATTCACTTCCTCTGTACCTGAAAGATCAAACACAAACCATGGACCGAACATCACAGGACCCGTCAGCCAGAGTTAGGCTAACAGATTGCCTTGCCAAAACTCATGTCTGTCAATGTGTGTGTGTGTGTGTGCGTGTGCGTGTGCGTGTGTGTGTGCGTGTGCGTGTGCGTGTGCGTGTGCGTGTGCGTGTGCGTGTGCGTGTGTGTGTGTGTGTGTGTGTGTGAGAGAGAGAGAGAGAGTGAGAGTGAGAGAGAGAGAGAGAGAGACTATTTCAGCTACTATCTTAGTTCATGCTGCATTGCCTGTGGCCGTTGTATACTGAGACACACACAGTGGCTCAATCAGCAAATATGCTGTGCAATAATATGCTGTAATAGAACTGTGTTTTTATCTGTCAAATCCAGATCGCTTACGATGCAAGCTGCTGAGTCCAACCAGAATAAAGTGGAAATATCGCAGTATCTTGTTATGTTTTTGAAATTGAATATGTTCGGTGTCAGGCCGTTTTACACTTCACAGCGTCAAGACCTTGTTTTTCCACAGGGATAGTTTAGTTTAAATTACATTTTTCACAGTTGGAGGCAGAAATCATGAAATGTAGATTGAGGCAGATATGAAGAGCTAAGTCCTCACGATACGGCAACACTAGGAAAATAAAGTTTGAGGTTTTTTTTACTGCAGCAGAAAAGATTGTGTGAAAAGCAGTGACTGCTGGAGAAACTTATGGACACCCAAATCAACAAAACAGAACACAAAGTCACTAATTTAATTTCTGTGACATATAGTTTAGATGTTGAAATGAATGGCTCATAGCTGGTATTCATAACAGCAGTATTAAGAACCAAGTGTGTTTATACTCGCTGTAATTTCCTCCCTCTGCTCAGGTACATTCATGCAATGTACTGTAATGCAAAGCAGTCAGGTGGGTTTCTACCTCTTAGATCCACAGATAAAACCTGACAATTGGGCATTTTACTGAGCTGGTTGGCTGTGATAATAGCTCCCCGCTGATCAGCAGCTGCTTGACATCAGTCATGATTGGCTAAGCTGGGAATTGATGCTTGTGATTGGTTGATGTTGGTTAGATACAGGCTGCTGAAGCTAGCCCCCCGGTTGCCTGGATACAGCCATCCCTCACTGTGTTAGTGGCCTTGGCAAAGTGATGGACACCATAAGTGCTCTGCAGAGGAATTTGTCAATCTGTTGATTCTGCTGAGAATGTCTTTATCTGTCGTTGTAATGGATCTGTGTCTGTCTGACTTTAACTCTCCTGTTTTCATGCTTGTTTTCTCTTTATCACTATAAGCATTTGTCATTGTAATCACCAATAAGTCTAAAAGTGACAGTACAAAATACGCAAGCAAATGGACAAGAATAGTTTCTCATTCTTCTGATATTATTCCAGTTTCCTGTGATGTCTTTTTATCCTGTTAGTGTTGAAGCCTAAGGATGATATAGTTTATCTGACAGCCCATCACTTTAATCATACAGCGTTGTCAAACTGATAATTTGGTACAGATATTCATGGTCCTCAGAGCATGATTCCTAATGTTTTTGTCACCACTTTGTGTCGTGTAGTGCCATCATCAGGCTGGATTTCCTTTACATGTGCTGTGGACATTGGTTATCAGAAGATGAGCTTATGTTTAATACATTATCAATTTGTCACTTCTTTTTGTTAAGGCCAAAAGCAGTGAGGTAGAAAGATTACTCTTGTTGGGCCTGTGGCCACGAACTGCACTATGTGGTTTCTTCTTCAGTACTGCATGATCTGGCCACACTCCAGACTTTGAGCCCAGCAGACTGCCTGCTAATTTGTTTCTCTTGGTGGACAGACAGAGGACTCCAGGACTGCACATTTTGTGTGTGTGTGTGTGTGTGTGTGTGTGTGTGTGTGTGTGTGTGTGTGTGTGTGTGTGTGTGTGTGTGTGTGTGTGTGTGTGTGTGTGTGTGTGTGTGTGTGTGTGTGTGTGTGTGTGTGTGTGTGTGTGTGTGTGTGTGTGTGTGTGTGTGTGTGTGTGTGTGTGTGTGTGTGTGTGTGTGTGTGTGTGTGTGTGTGTGTGTGTGTGTAATAGAAGCCAAGACAGTTAGTCAGAGGTGGGTAGTTTTCGTCTCTCTGGGAGCTTGGCCAGAGATTGCTGCGATCCCGTCAACGTCTTCTGCTGGCTATTCATATTTCAGGCGCGGTGTTTTGAGCACACACATACTGTATGCACATACATACACACCGTATTTTACTTTGAAGAACACAAGATAGCCTTCTGACCTGTGCAGCCATGTCTATTACTAAGAGAAAGTGCAGAGACGGGAGGAGAATGTGGAAGTGAGATTAAGACATGAAAAGAACAAATTCAGAGAGAGAGACATTTGAGAATAGCAGCCGTCAACAGAGAGAGAGAGAGAGAAATAGAGGGAGATTTATGTCGGAGCTCTGCAGTCATTTATCTGTGGACGCACAAAGTAGATTGACTCATTAAACTTAATGTGCTCAGTGGTCAGTTGAGTGGCCAGTGGAGCATAAACAGACCTACAGATGGTCCTCCACAACTGGACTGTAGTTAAATAAGAACATTACAGTGTACCTTAACCTACTTTATCACCTGCTGTGAGTCGAACAGCATGTGTAGTTCACTACAGCAGAAACATCGAGGATCTACGTCTATTTCTATCAGTGAGATTACTTGAACTGACCCCGCTTACCTGCACCGCAATGTACTCTTTACAGACATGACTAAATGACTCCTGGTGTTAACGTCACCTCAGCTACCTCAGCCCCTCCCTCCCCAATTATCTCTCAAGGCCATGGACACGCTCCCGTTGAACCCTTGCCTCAGTTGCCTTGACTACTGTTGTCACACTGGGCGGGGTACCTCTCACTTTCTCAGTGATGGTGCGATAAGTGCTACAATTATGTAAATTCTGCCCAACCAAAGTGTTTTTGCAGATCAGACATAGCTAGCTGGAAAGCTCTCACCCAATGCTTTCAGCTCTTAACTTCTTTGTTAACAATCCATCCACATCATTTTTGGAGAAAGAAGATAGATGGGAACAGACAAACTATCTATCTAAGTAGATAAATGGACATATACCATACCAACAGATTTATCAGCACTCTCATATGATATGGAGAACTGGGATAAAATGACAAGGGCAAATGTAGTGTACTCGGTGGACAACAGGGATTCATTTTGCTATTTTGAAGAGTACGGTCATAATTTTTAAGTTCTACTTCATGATACTAATGATGTAACGTATCCAACGTAATCCATGTTTTAGCTCACAAAAATGTCAAATATTGGCTATGAGCAGACAGCAGACTTTTAAAAGGCAACACAGTGAAATATAGGTCCAATTTTTGTACCCTGAGATACAGACTTGGATATGAGTGCTATTTTTGTATATTTTACCGTTTTTGTCCAAAAAATTTGATTAAAGATTGAAGTTTTGATTGAAGTTTTACACATCTTTTTTTTGTTATGAAGTAGGTTGAGGTGCTACATATAAATCATGTGAAAGTATAAAAAAAATGCTCAATCCACAGAGAAATTCACACAACCCGTATTCAGAAACTGTGCCTTTAAATGAGCCGTCAGGACTTCTGTATGGTTGTGATGTCGCAAATATGGCATATTTAGTTAGAAAGTGTCGCTACAGTCAATCCGCGGCTGCAATGCTGCTGCAGAGACCAGGGGAAAAAAAGTAATTTGTTGTTCGAAAAAAGTATTCTTTTTGTTTTACTTTAAGCATGTAAACATGTTAAGTAGAAAACCAAAGCACAAGTATGAATCTGAAAATGAGCACTATGTGTCCCCTTTAAGGATGTCTGATATCGCCGAGGTCACACAAAACGTTAGCTGGCAGCATATTGTCTAATCCTTTTTGGAGCAACACAATTCTTGAATTTATTCATGCATGTATTTTATTCAGTCACCCTCTGCTCTTTCATATCATCTGTTAACAGCCAAACTGAGTTGTTTAACAAAATCCTGTTAGCGGTGCTTTAGTTAAGGCTGTCTGTGCATGTGTGCATTTTGAGACAACTCTTGTTCTCGCTTTCAATACCAACCCTGTCCCTAAGAGACAGACTCCCAAGGGCTGCCACGGGTACTCCAGCACTGTTGGAGCAGAGTTTGTCTTTGGCACGAGTTCTGCTGCTGTTTCGAGGTTTAAAGTGTCTCCCTTGGGAGCTGATGCTCGGATCCTGGCCTGTCAATGTGTTGCCATTCTTCTCCCTGTTGTCTCTGTAGCTTCACCACTTTCTGAATCAAAAAACAAATATGTAATGTATAACTTACTATACTGTCTGGAATTAAAAATGAACTGTAATATACTCTTTTAACTCTTTTATCACTGAAGAAAGGAGAGTTAATATATTTGCATCTATATGGTCAATTATGACGTAGTAGAGAGAGTGAGTGAGAGTGTGTGTGCGTGCGTGCGTGTGCGTGTGTGTGTGTGTGTGTGTGTGTGTGTGTGTGTGTGTGTGTGTGTGTGTGTGTGTGTGTGTGTGTGTGTGTGTGTGTGTGTGTGTGTGTGTGTGTGTGTGTGTGTGTGTGTGTGTGTGTGTGTGTGTGTGTGTGTGTGTGTGTGTGTGTGTGTGTGTGTGTGTGTGTGTGTGTGTGTGTGTGTCTGTGTGTCTGTGTCTGTGTGTAGTTACAAAGGCATATGTTGTTTGTGAAGATGAAATGGAGTAGGTATGTACATTAGAGATGATTGTTCACCACAGGGAGTGTAGCTGCAGCTAAGACCACAAAGCCGAAGCCACCTGCCGACCTCTACTCCTTCATCAGTGGTGTTTTAAAAGAAACTCAACGCTTGACTATCGCTTGAGTGCAGAAATCCCTCTAGTTTTTTTTTTCACATCTGCTTTCTATTCTGAAATTCATTTTTGTTCTCCAGTTTAGTGTGTCCCTTGTTTTTCACATAACTACCATGTAGGTTGTGTGTGAGCAACTGTGTGTAATTAATAGATGACAAAAGTTGTTTTAAATATTGCATCGACCCACATCTAAATTATAGAGCTGAAGAATACTTAAGTCCTCACAGACAAAGAGCATGGAGAGGGATAGTTATAATGTTTACTTTTTTCTGTATGTGTATGAGCTTGTGCATACTACGTATTTTTGTGTGTCTGGTTGAGAAAATGTCCTCAAGAGTCCTTGGACAGGAAAAATATCATTGAGCATGTGACCACAGAGTTGAAGTGTCTTCATCATTCATAAACACACATGCATGCACGCACACACGCACGCACACACACATGCACACACACACACACACACACACACACACACACACACACACACACACACACACACACACACACACACACACACACTCACAAATACTCAGTCAAATGTAACTGTAATTTTTTTTTATTGCACAACTAATCCCACAAACTGTGTGTGTAACTGTGTAAATACGCTTCTACCAGTGGATGTAGGAGGATTCAGTGGGACCATGATTGATGCTGTATGCATGTGTTTGTATGCACATTGGTAGATGCTTGGTTGAAAGGGCTCTTTTGAACTTTCGGGTAGCACTGGTGTTTTGTTGTCTGTCTGTCAGTCGCCCACGCTCTCTACACCACCTCTCACTCACCCAGCATCCACCCATCCTCTCCTGCCTCATCTCTCATCCTCCAACCACAGCTACAGGCTCTTTCATCTACCCTCTGTTGGATGAGGAAGGAGCGTGTGTGTGTGTGTTTGTGTGCAGATCCCCACAGTAGGTGCAACGGCACAAATACAAACATTTCTTCAGTAGCAATTTGACCTTTCACCTTGTGTGTTGTTGCCATTCATTGTGTGACTGGCCCATCATGTTCACATCAGCAATCTGAACACCGGGGATGACTGCTGCTGCTGCTGCTGCTGATGCTGCTTGTAATTGGGATATGCGCATGCACACACACACACACACACACACACACACACACACACACACACACCGTGACACATTCTAAGATCAATTTTGTCCCTGTTGGCCTTCTAACTGGCTTTAGAATGACATTAGAATACTAATAACCACAATATCGGCCGCAGAGTTCCCAGTTGATAAAGGTCACGAGTAGGGACACTGTGGGAGCTCAAGGTTTGTCACACAAAACACATTGTCCCTCAATGGGCTTTGGATTTAAAAAAGATAATCTATTAACAAAATCAGATAGATTGATGAAAAAATGAATTAATGAATGCATCAATGAAAATAATAATTCATATCAGTGCTAGAATATTTGCTCACTAGTTTGGTCCAAAGCCCAACATTTATAAATTACAAAGATGTCTGAAAAGACTGTGCTTTCTTTCATCTTCAGGTCATGTGTATAATTAGACGTGAAATCGGTCTAAGGATTTACTTGGTAAGGCTTTTCCACAGGGACAAACAGGACATAATAGGATTCTCTACATTGACATCCAGCTGTATCCATGGTAATACAATGAGGCGCCCATTACAGGGCCACTGCATTCAGTAATGTACACACACAAAAGCACACATGCAACACACACAGATCCTCATTAGGAGTTGCAAAGGAGGGGCTAAACCCTCCTCCTCCCGGAACAGAGGAAAAATGAGATGAGAGGTGGATGGAGACACAAGGAAGAGCTTAAAAAAGTCACTTAAAAAAAAAAGCGCTATGGTGATTTTCTGTGATTGCCCATGAAAGAGATGCTTTTAGTGGTAAATACACTAAACGACTTTGTGTAGATGCTTTAGTTTCATAGCTACTAATGTTGTCATTGTAGAATATCAGAGGTCATTTAATGCAGAAATTATCTTCATCTTCCCTTATAGGTGGTTGATAAATCAACTTGAATCTCCAACCGTTTCTCTCTCTCTCTCTCTCAGCATAGTATCATGCTCTCAGTCAGCAGACGCCTTGTTTGTCACTTGCTCTGTTTACTGGCCTCTATCCTTCTCCTGCTGGCCCCGAGGCCAAAGTCCCCTCAGCTGTAATGACTCCTCTTTAGCCTGCCAGCCCACACAGGACCTTTGCACTGTCACTGCTACTGTTAAATACGGAGGAAGGATGGCAGCAGTTTGTTTGGGCTCAGTTGCAGGATGGCTCATAGGCAGACTAGACAGACAGCTGAGGAAAGTGTTATATAGGAAATGTCTGGTAAGGAGACTAATATGATTCAGATTGAATCTGCCCTCAGATAAAGTTACAAAGGCTTATTGCCTGAAGTCTGTGTTTGCCTGAAGCACCATACAGGCAAAGAGAGGTTGAACTGGATTAGAAGTTTCCTGGCTGTGACACAAGAGCTGGGTGAATAACCAGGTCTGTGTGTGTATGTGGACTCATTTTGATAAAACTGTTTAGCTTTAGTGTGTTCTACATACTGTAGTTCTGTTTATGATGTTTGGTCACTGGGTTTAAATACACTCGGGAACTCAGGTACACACAGACACCTGAAGCTTTAGATAAGCACAACATGTTGCACAACCAGACACACGCCACCATGAGTGGCTAAAAGCACATGAAGCCCAAGCAGTGACCCTGTGAGACAATCGTAGCTTTCTTTGTAAGATATTTGCTGTGAAGCAGAACATTAACCTTCAGTGTACAAAGAGAAAGACGAACATTCTGTCTGCTCCAGTTCACCACTCAGTCTGAACGCAGCAGAATTTAACAGCTAAAACATTTTAATTACATTTAAATAAATGTAAATATGCCAGCATATGTAGCAAGCCGGCTATTATTGCAAACAAACGCTGACAGGGTGATGCAGGTCTCAGAACCCAAAGCTCAACATTATCCCGCTTATTACACAGCTTCTTAGAAAATATATCAATAATTTGACCAAAAATATTGATTTCAACTGAAAGCTCACATTTTTTTGCCACAGCTGACATTAAATTCACTGGACATCTTTCTGTGGCTTGAAAGACGTCGTCCTCCAGATCAGAACTGTCCAGACTCTTACAGAAACAACAGACTGTAGGAAATGCCCTAGCTGACCAATAAGAATTAAGTATTCAACAAAGCAGTGTAATAATGTCCTTTGTTTATGATATTCAGTTAATTTCTGTTCATTAATAGTCAAAACACTTTCTCTGCAAATCTAAAAAAATAAGATAAAATAAAAATAAAAACGTGTTTGTTTAATGTGCAGGTCCACGCTAGAATGTACGGTATGTGTAAAAATAGAAGCTATACGGTAAAATATATATTTGATAATACTGATTTTACATGTAAATCCATCATCAGGCATGTTGGAAGTATATAGATAATAATAAAGATTAAAATGTGTACCCTTTAAATAAAAGTGAATAACAAAACAGGACAGGTAGTTTGGGTATTCAGTGTTTGCGTTAGTGGCAGTATTATATTTTATTTTTTGAGTGATTTCATAGAATGCTGCTAACATTAGACAGCTATAACTACAGTATGGTGGGCAGAGCCATGGCACGGATACTGACTAAAAGTACAAGCTATGTGCTAACTGTAATTAATTAACTAAGTGTAATTCATTGCCTCTGTGCTCATGTGTGGCCAGCTAACGGGCTAAGTTTACAAAGGTCAGATTGTGAAACCCTGCTACACGGTGAGCAGCAGGGTTGATACCTGTAGTTCCAGCAGGGCTGCTCCTGCCACATCCATCACAATAAAGGTGTTTGTGTTGAGCTCTGCTCTGCGGCATTTTAGGGTCCTCAAAGGACAGTTGAAGCTTGCTGTAGTGAATAAGCCATCAGCTAGGCTGGGGCTCCCAGCCGCCACAAGGGCCTTCCCTGTCACATCCATCATCTGCTGGGGGGCTGCTCGGCACAAAAGGAGGACCTGCATAGCCAAAGGAGTGGGGTACAGGTGTGTGTCTACTAAGGGGGATGGTTTGTTTGAAGGTCTTTGGACCTGATCAGGGTCAGTGGCACTAATGAGATGTGGTGATTGGAACAAGGTTTGACCCCTGTTTGCTACTTCTTAAATATGAAAGAGTAACAACTGAAAAAGAAAGAAGGAAGGACAGATGAGAGAAATATGTGAATAGTGTGCAGGGAGATGATGGTGTTAGGGTGAGAGGGAGAGGTTGTCCTGGTCCAGAGGGGTTTGAGAGACACAAAGAGCTGTGACTCCCAAAGGACTCCTCCTCCATCAGCCCACCCTGCTTTTATTACTGGCCTGATTAAACTCACCCGCCAGCCAGTAATGTAGCTATAATATATGATCCCTCTCTCCCACCCACCCACACACACACACACACACACACATACATGCACACGCACAAGCGCACAAACACACACACAGACACACACACACACACGCTTCTTACAGGTATTCTTAGATCCGTATGACACACCCCTGTGGTTTGTCACATGATCAGCTCCCATGGTAACAGAGACAAAGACTTATTAGCATACTTGATAAGTACTATACATTTGTGTCTGTATACGTATCTGCACTGAAAATTGCACTTTATATTGCTGTATTTTTCAACATTTTACCTGTGGCACTAATAGAATCTGTCTTCACATATAAACTTTATGTCCTACGGATCAATATTTGTGAACGTCAACTACTCTAATCTAAAAATAGAGTCCCCTGAGTCTGATGTGTTAAGTCTTCAGAAGACACTTTGTGGTGCTTTCTTAATGGATGAATTGTTCGTTCCACTTTTCACACCTTAATTATAGGTGTATTGTACAGTAGCTCTACAAAGCAACTGTATCGTGTAGCTATGTTTAGTCAGCTGATGCAAAAAATGTATTTCCTAAGACACAGCCAGAGATTCAGGGCCAACCGGAAAGTAGAGGAGTTTTTTTATACACTGACCCTCCCAGCGGGGCCTTCAATATAAAAGGGTTTTCATGCTACTGTGCCAATGAGTGCCTGGAGTGTTGGCTCTGCTGTGTAAAGAGTCAGTGTCAGCCTAAAGGTTACAGTATTGCCAAATGCATCGTCTGTCTGTGGGAGTCTAGACAAAGGAAGCAAGTCCTCTCTCAGCTGTTTCTGAGATGCTTTTGAGCAAAGCCTTTCATTCCCCCAAGTGTGTAATGTCTGTGCTAGAGAGTGCAGAGCTATGAATGTGAATGAATGAACACATCATACATGCTTAGTGCTGCTTTATCTTGGGAAATTTTGCTGCATAAAGAGCTGCTCTGCTGAATTTTCTCGTTAGATGATTTGAACTTAAAGTAAGCATAATGTGTTTGTGTTCTGAGAACCTAGGCCTGCAATATTGTTTTATTTGGCCATTATTATGGACTGGTGCTTTTTCAGTCTCATTTCACAGTCAGTGTGTGTGTATTGCTCTTTTCCTCTGCTCAGTGAGATGTGCAGCACAGCCTAATCAGAGATCGGAGTATTGATTTCTAGGCACACAGAAAAAGGGCTGTTGCTTGCCATGCAATACAGTGATACTGAGTAGGCCTAATCAACACCTATTGATTATTTTACGCTGACCGCTTCCTTCTGGTGTGCAGTTTTCTGTTCAGCATGCCTGGTATAAAATGTGCCCTTCTGTTGTTCTGTCACTGTGAAGATAAAATGCTATTATGGGACATTAGTCTTAACACAGAAATATATTAGGAATAAATGAATAACAGTGAGGCTGCATTTGATCAAGTAATCAACACAGATGCACTCAATAATGTTGCTGTCATAGAGCCATATCCAGACATAAGTGCATGCACACACACAGACGCAAAAGAACACCTGCTCATTCTCATTCATCCATACACACAGCCGCACAGTGATTTTAAAGCAATTGGCTGCAGCAGAGGAGAGGCCAACTCCCGGAGTTGGTTGCTAATGGCTACAGGATCCAGGGGAGCGGAGAGATGTCGATAATGACAATGTCACTCTCAGCCAGCCAGCTCTCAAAAATGGGACAGGACACACAGACTTACTAAAACACATGCAAGTCTAGTGGTGCATTTATAGCCTGCACACACACACACACACACACACACACACACACACACACACACACACACACACACACACTCACACTCACACACACACACACACACACACACACACACACACACACACACACACACACACACACACACACACACACACCTAGATGCTGAAATGCAAGAGCAATTTTCTTCCAACCAGGTGGCTGTGTTATTATAGCTGTCAAAAAGCGACTGCTCCAGAGGGCCATTTTGGCTCCAGATCCAAAGCTTGAATAAAGGATTTCTTCCTTTTTTTTTTTACACTGCATGTACTATAATGAATTGGTGATTTCCCTAAACATTCATTTAAATGAACCAAGATCAAGATCAACCAGTTCTTGTTTTCTGTTAACTGACCAAATTGTCTTTTTTTTGTCAGTCACTGCTTTTGTCTTGAGCTTTTATTCACGCCATCTTTTATTGGTTGTATTGCATTAGTGGGGAGGGTCTGTCCTTTTCATTAAGTCTACCCTGGTCCTCCAGTGTATTATGGGTGCTTTAGTTGTGAGACAGTTAATTTCCTTATTCCATCCATCAGCAGCGTCAAGTGTTTTCAAGGTGCACAACAACTCAGATGGCAGCAAACATGAATCCGTTTACCATCGCGGTTTTCTTTCTTTCAACATTCTTTAATATACCACTTTAAATGCAAAATGTTCATTCCATGGTACACTTCTTCCCATATTACTACCAGTCTTGTATAACATTTATCAGATTGACCAGAGAACATGTCTTACAGCATGCTTGTGTTTCCACTGTAACAGCAGGCTGATGGAGGAGGCCAAGATTACACTGGAGCTGATGTAGATGATGTAAGATCGTGCAAAAGTTAGAGAACAGCGACTCTGCTGTGCTGTGTGTATTGCGCACCCGTTCAGGGTTTAATATTGAATGCCAATTGTCACCCAGTGAACTTCACATAAATAGAGAATTGGAGATTAATTAAATGATAATAGATGTTTCAATAGCTGTTGCATTGATCCATCATCTTTTTCAGGTGCTGAAAAGTAAAGCAGACCATGTTAAAAAAATAACCCTCAATATTATTTTGTTCCTTTTGAAAATAGGACACAATTTGATTTCTACAGCCCCTCCTTCTGACAGCACTTTACTGCTACACGTGGCACAATGGACACTGACGGCTTCCTCTGTGGCCTCCCAATAGAGACGTGGCCCTGATATTTTCCGTTTGAGTGCAGTGAGTCTAGCATGCCGCCCTTATTCCTTCCACTTGGTTTCATATGGATCAACTGAACAAGCTCAGTGAAGAGGAAAGATGGTGAGGGAGAGGTGAGAGAGGAAGGGTCCAGTCTGCCCTCCCTCCCTAGCAGAGCGGTAAAAAGAGACATCAGCAGCAGAGTAAAGCATTTCTAGTGCTCTCTTTTCTCCACAGACTAGATGATTATTAATATCAATCATGTTTGCATAACGCTGAAAGCAGGACATAAACCGTATTGTTCTCTTAATGAGCCATGACCATGTAGACCAGCCCTTACTAATGAGGTCAAACTGTTAGCTGACGATCTTGAAAATGATTTGAGACTCTGTACTGAATCTATTCACTGGGTTCACACACAATGCATATTATTTAGTTTCCTCTGCTTTGCGTGTGCTGTGAATTCACTCTATGTTAATGACACCTGGTGCCCGTCACCCCTTGCCCAATCACCAGCCTCCCTCCAGTTTCCCTCGTTCCTTCCGTACTCCTCTTTCTCTGGTATCCTTCATCTGCTTCCTCCATTCTCTCCTTCCTCTTGCACACCTTTCCTAATTTTTTGATTAGATTTTGATTGATATAACCTTCATTTTTCCACCTGAGTGAATCATTTTCAAAGAGCAGCCTGGTGTGTTTCCTCCCTGAGCTGTGGGCTGCCATATTGTCCAGTCACAGCCATAACAGGCTCATACATATGCAAGTGCGTGTGTGCACTAAGACGTTCAAGCTGTGCCATCCTAGTGTCTGTGGGGATAAATCGAATCTAAATTTAAAATCTAATATGCCAAGAACCTACAGAAACCTACAATGTGTTTACTTCATTGGGTCATTTTTCTAAACCTTATTGACAGGCATCCTAAAGTGCAGGCGGGAGATGTTTGAGAGCAGATGACTATCAAAGTGGCGACATCCTCTAAATCCATAAGCACATGGATGTACTTCATGTGTAGTGCACTTGAGGCTTTAGGAGTATAAGATACTGGTTCCCTGACGCCAGATAATGGAGGAAATCAAAGACACACACACACACACACACACACACACACACACACACACAAAGTCCCTTTTATAAAATGATCCAGCAAGTCGGTGTCCATTATTAATTCCACTTTGGCTAGTTGTCTTGAATAAGGTACCAAGTCATTCAGATAATTTGTTGTATTATACCTTTTATATTTAGTAGACAACAGCAAATACTAAACAAATGAAACTTCAGAAATCAGAAATAACTGTCTGCTGTTGATGTACTGAATGCAAGGTGGGCTTGTCAGACAATAGGTGGAATAAAAGTACTCACCAAACTGTGTCTTGAATTAAAGGATACTCACTTTTTTAGTTAAAATGTATAACTCTATACTGGAGACTCTCAGTGGAGCCAGCTTACACTCACCTTACAGGCTCCACATGAAATCAGACCTGATGTGTAAAGATTAGATTTGCTTCAGTTAGTGTTTAATAAGGGATCTGTGGGGTGCGTGAGTTTGCATAGTGAGACATTGATACTTGTCTACATCCCCTATTGGACTGCTGCCACAGGAATAGCGTCTGGATTATCCGAGCCATGTCAGAGAGTCTATGGAAATGTGATATTGTCAATAAATATCACATTAAAAGGCTAGTATTGTAATGGTTTTACAATGAGAAATATAACACATGATAATCAAAATTAAAACATTTGTTCCGACTAGACGGTGCAGCTCAGACCACGGGCGTATTGTAAGCCACGCTTCATTTTAGTTTCCCCACAGTGGAGGCCACTGACACACTCAAAATATTCAGCATCTCAAAGGGCTTAAGATGTCTGACAAAGTTTGAGAAATGTTACTGAAGCTGAAAAGTTCAGGCAAACATTGCACCCGATGAGATGAATCAGACGCTGTTATCAGTTTGCCTTTTCCTTCGGGCCTTATCTACCTATAGAGATGTAGGGAGTCAGCGGGACTCTCAGAGAGACTATCCTGATCTTCAAGTCCCTGCGTGATGCTGGGAGAAGAGAGAGAGAGAGAAAGAGGGAGAGGTCTGGGCCAAACGTTCACTCGCTCTGACCGTCGGAGATAACACTTCACAGCAGCAGCTTAGTAAAATACGAAGAGGCTGGAGAGAAGGCAGGAAGAAATACTGCCCTCTGAAGAATATAGAGCAGGAGTAATTAACTTTCCCATCAGCTCTCTGGTCAATAATACTGCTTTCTGTGGACTTCCTGTTTGTCTGATTGGGAGAATCTGTGGCCTACTTCTCCTCTCAGTCCAGTTCCACCTCATCTAACTTCTTGCCGCATCTACCTTATTCTCATTTAACCTCCTCCATGCTTTAGACCACCTGAACTTTTCGACCGCCCTCCACTGAACTCCAAATGCTTAATGTTCCTGTGTCCTTCTGCCCCAAATGTGTGTGTCTCTGGTCTGCAGTCATGCATAGTGTGTAGATGTGGGGTTGAAAATAATACATAAACTTCCAGGGCTTTAATACACACATTTTACACACAAAAAGACCTCTCATTCGTGCACAGGCATTCTAGTAGACATGCACACATCCACATACTCTCTTCTTTCTTCTTTTTTTTATTTTGCAGGAAATACTATGGATACAAAAAAGCTTGTGAAACAACAAACATGCCCCACTTATTTCATGTCCTTCTCAGAAACTTAGAAACTCTGTCTATTAGTGTACTTGCATCAGCCCTCGCTGTCTTGTTTAAGGACTCAGTCAGGTAATTGCTACATTGTGAAAAGTTTCCTTTTATATGTACTTAGTCATGTAGTTACTTTCATCTAAGCAAAAGTCGCTTTCTGTCTCTGGATAGACAAGCTGGAACCAACTTTCAGCAAGCACACACACACACGCACACACGCACACACACACACACACACACACACACACACACACACACACACACACCATGAGCTGAAATGTCCACTTTGTCTATCTGGGATCAACATTAATTGCCGTTCTGATTCCATATACAACAATATAATATTTTATATATATAATATTGTAATAATAGTAATATAATGACACTAGACATTTAGTCACAGCATAGTATGAACAGCAGAGGTGTTATTAACAACATTCACAATGGCTCTGTTCTCTTCAAGTGTCCCAGTAAAACCTCACCATGTCCCCATTTAGGATCCTCGTGGCCTTGGTGGGAGAAGCTCTTCCTGAGCTCCTCAGTGCTGGCCTGGTGTATTCGGTACCTTCTTTAGACCTTCAACAGAGAGAAAAGGCTCTCTTAGCCCTATTCTTTCAGTGCCTGGTGTAAAGTATAGTTAAGTATAGTTTAGGCAGTGTGGAGCACCGTCTATTTTAAATGACACGCGAAAAAAAGGCCTATTGCAACCCATTTTTGGTGCGATTTCAGGACCTTGGACAGATCTCCAGCCCAGTGTATAAATCACCGCACTAGTACTTTACATTACTGCATTTTCAAAGCATGCCGCAATATTTTCCCATCTACTGGGAACCAGTGTATTAATTCTATCAGAAAAAACTTATAACTACTAACAACATGATATGCGACAAAATTGTGTAGAGTAACAATACGTTTTCTCAGTCATAAAATTGTTCCACCTTAATCACATTTCGTAATTTTCTCCATATCATGTAATCAGTTTACCAAGCCAGTGTCGTATAGTGTTTGTTTAATTAGTGATGACTCAAAATAATGATCGTCAAACAGGACATTGAGTGTCTCGCTCTCTCGCAGGCCATTTTGTTTCCATTCAGAAACAATACATTGAAATAATTCAGTCTATCATATACAGTATTTACTACAGTATTCATCTAACACAGTCACATTTTGACTGTAATCTCCACTCAGTAATACACTTTTAGAGATATTTAACTATTACACCTACACAGAGAGAGTATGTTTTTCTTTTGTAGTTGTCAGTCATGCAACATCTATTTTTCTTCCAGTGCTTCTCTCTCATATTTCTCTGACACTCCCATACCATTCTCCAGTGTTTTGGGGTATTGTGTGTTTTCTGTCTGGTCTCCAGGATCATCTCACACCCCATCTGGCCTCTTGCTTTACTCTTTCCCTCATGATGTATTGACTTGGCTGCTGGTAATAAACCCATCACATGTGCTTCACGCTCTGTCTCTCTTTCTCTCTCTTTCTTCTCACACACTCACACACACAAATGAAATATATTAACACTTCTCAGAATGTGTTGAATGTGTGCTTCGCTCCATCATATAATTTTCACTACTCTATGCCAGTGTAGTACATTCTTTGGAGCTGCTTAGCTTGCAGTCTGGCAGTATAAATAGTACACAATGGATTGGGAGCTACAGCAGTTCCTCATCCTGCCTCCGGTCGTCCCTGGCTACCAGTCTAGCCCAGTGAGTGTGCATTCTTAATGCTCCCCTGGCCTCGATGAGAGAGATGATTGGTAGAATTAATTGTGGCTGGAGGGCCGAATGGGAATAAGTGGGGGAAAAAGGCGCTATGGAGGAATGGAGGGGGTTATCTGGCTGATTTTAGTGTTGTGTTTCCTTCCTCCAAGCCTGGCACTAGAGGATGTTGAAGTTGTTTTTATGTACTCACGCACTTTGTCTCTCTAGGTTAATATTAGCCCAATCCTATTCTGTTTTATAGCTCAGTTTGCCTCTCTCGTCATTTGTGATTTACACCTCTGTGCTTGGAGGGAAGAGATAAGCGAGGCTAATACAGCGACAATCATAATGTAATGGTCTCCTCAGCTCCCCCGACTGTAATGCTATCCGAACATAGTTTATATCCTGCAGTGAGGTGTCAATAAATGAAATAAATGGAGCTTGAAAATAGGGACATACTATACATTTTGTGTGTGTGTGTCTCGGAATGTGAGGGCTTGTTTCTAATTATGTTTGTTATGTTTGAGGATAAAGAAGAGATGATGTTTCCTCTTCCATCACTCCAGGCTCCATTGTAATAACAAATCTGAGCTCCTAACACCATTGCTCTTCTTCTCAGTGTCTTTTTACCTTTCTTTGCATTTTAAACATAAAACAGGACATAGTGCAGAAGAAGAAGAAGAAAATAAAAGTATTACAACGACAAACTTCTAAAATAGCAAAAGTAGTCGTGAGTTGTGAAGGACGAGATACTGAGTGTCTGTGTTGGTTGTTCGCTCTCCCTGTCAGCATCTTTGAGGGTCTCCTTGAGGGATTTATGTGCTGGTTTTATGGGGTCTTGTCACAGAATGCCTGTATGGGAATATAAGAAGTTGGGGGTGGGGTGTGTGTGTGTGAAGGGTTTCGGGGGTTAGGTTCTGGGGAAGCTGTCTCATCATTTATTTATGCAATCTACAGAAGAAGGGGTTAGTGGAGAGGGGGGGCTGCCTTCTACAAGCTACCCTGGGAATACTGTAGGTCAAGAGTTGTTTTTCTAGCTACCAGCACAATTCTTTGTCTGGAAAAAGTGAAGCCAATGAATGAGCGCACTATGCTGCACTGGATATACTCTTCTCATAGCATGTTGTACTCAAGGGTGTCTCGTTATCTTGAGTGCAAAGCCCGTTTGCACCCTTGATACACTGTCGTTGAGGCACCTGCATCTCCTGCATGTGCAGACAGACCAGCGCTTTGGTTGTTGGTGCTGATGATACTGATACAAAGAAAAACAATTATTGGATTCTATGGCTATGAGCTGGTTAATGGATAGATTGGCACAAAATTAATCATCAGCGTTTCAGTAATTGAGTGAAAATACCAAACATTTAATTTTTATTATATCTTATGGAAGCTGCATAGTGGTGCGTGTCTGTCAGGGAGATCCACGTCTTATATTTATATTTTTTACGGTGAAACAGGAGAGCAGATGATATTAGAGGTCATGCTTATATTCTGCAGTGGCGGTGTGCTTATACCATTGCAAAATGTCACGGTGAGTGTCTGAAGTTTATAAACAACGATCATTTTGACAGACACGGTCGTACAAGAAAGTCTAACAAAACCACTGATAGGGGTACTGTATCTGTAATATGTGAATAAATTATCTGAATTATGACCTTTGCCTAAAATACTGCTGGTTCTGTGGGGTTGGCATTTTGAATCTGAAGTTCTGCAGTGTGCCATAGGAGCATCAATTGCCTGTCAGTTATCACTTTCAGTGCATTTGGGCCTTGAAAGACAAGTGAGAAAAAAAAAGTAAAACTCCATGCACTCTAAACACAAGGTACATATAAAGTGCTTAGCAAGGGCAAATGAAACTCACCTGAAATAAATTATAATTGTGTTTAGTCCTATTTAGATTATGTGGTACTGAGAAAGGTTATCCTGGGGAAACCATTTTTCTCACTTGTTCCAAATTTTCTTAGATCAGACCTTTCTTTGGCTCTCAAGGCTTCTGTCCTTAACCGTAGCTTTTCATTGCTTTTTTTCATCAACTGCCATATATTTTGTGTGATCAACAGTCAACAAACCTTAAGTAGTGAATTCATAATGATGTAAAATGAACAAAATCAGTCAATCTTCATGTTTGACAGCTGTAACCAGCAAGTGTGTGGCATTTTTCCTTGATAATTGATTGATCAAATAATGAACTTATGAACCAGTTTAGGGGTGAGAAGGCAAAAACCTCATCGCTGCTGGCTCTATAATTTATGGGTGTGACAGTCGTTAAATTTTCCTAAATCTAATCAAACCACATATTGATTTTTATGGAGCTTCAGATAAATTAGATCCTACATACATATTAGTTATGCAGCCTTGAGCAAAATGCAGTCTTTTTAAGATTCTTTTAATTATTTTCCCTGGTTGGTCACAAAGTGTCCTCACAAGTACTGTGCACATCTATTTAGTTATCTAAAGGCAAAAGGGAATAGTGTTATTGTTGACAGTAGAAGTGTCATTGCTGAAGTACTGCGCAAATCACAGTTTAAACACACACACACACACACACACACACACACACACACACACAGATACATTAAGACATACATCACCACACAGCCCTACAGGGACAGAACCATTATTCCCTACTAAGGTGCTCCATCACCATCTCTTTGGCTTTGCCCCACACACACACACACACACAGAGACACAGAGGCACACACAACTCTGTTTAAGGTCCGATGAAGAGAACATTATTGTTTCCTTCACTCCGGATGCCTGGGCAACCAGGACTGCAGGAGACGTCTTCTGTGTGTCCTGGTGTCTGTATGTTAGCGTAGAGACTTTCAGGAGGCCAATGACAGTGGAGTTTCTCATCTGGCTAAAAACAGAGAGCATTTACCTTGTTATTGGCATTGCTTCATTGTAAAAGTAATGTCAACAAAATAATTGAAGAATGGAATAGAAAAGATCTTTATTGTCCACCAGTGTGGAAATGTGTCTTCTGCTCATCAAACACAAGAAACAACAGCATAAGACATGAAAACAGACAAGCAGTTAGTTAAAGAAGCGTAAAGACAAAGTCTTATTACACGTTAGAACAGCCCATGACAATTTTCTGTGGCTCAAATCTCATCAGTCACGATAAGTTAAGAATATTGATAGCTGAATTACATATTTCACATTTGTGTGTGTTCTCGGGGCTGAACTTTTTCGTAAACTTATAAGTTACTAAAGTTTTTCTGTCCTGTCACTCTGTTTAAGCTCTTATTTCTCATAAAGTCCAAATTTTGATCCACCTTCAAATCCCTCCGATGAGCGCTGTTGGACTCATCTCTGTTATCATCCACCCAGACTTGTGATAATGAGAACCCATACTGTGCAGCTGAAAGAGAAGCTGTGAGATTTACATGAGCAGTGACACCCTAGATTAAATTAAAGATGACTCGATGCAATAGTGGCTGCATGAATTCAGAATGTTTTTATAATTGGGTTTCAACTCATTTACACTGTTCATCTTCGGAGGCAGGTAAAGCGTTAAGACAATGTATTTATGAGATGTTGATGATGCTCATTAACGCTGGTTGAAGGTAAAGTGTGTGGCAGGCTGCGAGGAGATGGCTGACAGCAGAGATGTTAGCAGAGTCTGTTGGTGAAGCTGCAGTAAAACACAGCTGTGAAGATGAAGTGGCTCTGACTGTGGCCTTTGTTCTTACACTTCACACGCATCACGCACATGAAGGCATGAACAAAAAGAGATGTGTGCGTGCACTGATATGTGGAAATACACATGCACATCTCCACTGATGTGCTCAGTAGTGCACAAGGTCAGCAGGAAACAAAGAGACGGGGGTGCAAGGCCATTTCATAACCCTTTCTTTACCTGCAAAATATTCTCACATCTACACTTTCATCCACCAACACGCTCACTCTGTCAGTCAGTATCAAGAAGGTAATTTCACAAAATATATACACGTGTGTTCTTCTGAAACATATCTGTAAATGTAATTAACAGTTTGACAGATTTTAGAAAAGAAAAAAAATCTGAACTCCTTGTTTCAACAGTTTAAATTCAGGGCTGCAGTAACGATTAAACCAGTGGTAGGCAGTTTATTTTTGTCGCTGTTGGGCAAAAAAAATCCATAATAATCTTTCATCACATTTCAATTCAAGTGTTCTTAGGGAAAACTGCACCTCCTCATGTCTCTGTCTTCAGGGTTTAGAAAATCTAGCTGTGAAAGGAGACCTGCCAATCACAGGTCAGTTCAGAGAGAGAGAGAGTTCCTATTAACTCAGGACAGAGAGGAAAGAGGGAGAGCTGCAGGAAGAGGTCTCACTCTACTTTAAATTCTGGCGTTTTTTTTGCTTTTCACACGCTGCAGTTTAAATCAGCCATTTCTTTCGTTAAGTAATCGTTCAGTCTATAAGATCTCCAATTTTCTCAGGGTGTAAGGTTATAGAGAGATTCAGTTTAATATTATAGAACAGAGAAAAGCTAAAAAACTTCCATAACTGAGAGGCTGGAAACTGCCATTTTTGCATGAAAAATGATTTAATGACTATAAAAACAGTTTGTAATCATTTTTTTTCTGTCTATCGACTAATCAATTAGTCAACTAATCGCTGCAGCCCGTTTAAATGAGAGACCACAGCTTCAGATGCTGCCCTTATTTGTCCAAACAGGTGATTAAGATCAGAAGCTTTTATGACAAGCCCGTTTCATATACAATGGAGGTTTTGAAATTCTTGCCTAATTGACAATAATTTCTTTGACATATTAGATTTAAACCTGATGTTTTCTATGTAGGAAACATAACCTGGATGTTAAATGATCCACAGCCTAACGCGTCGCTCCTGTAACTCTGCGTCTCTATTCCTTCAGTGCTCTTTCATACAAAGTGTTCATTAGCTGTTTAACCTTTTACTTTGAATTACAGTGCAGCTCAGTCTGCGGCTTGCCTGCAGGTCTAACTAAAGGAGCATGTTGAGCCATTAGTCATTGTGTCATAGCACACTGACTGGCCAGGCTCTCGGTCATTCAGCCAACAGGCTACCCAGCTGATCAGTCAGCAATTCAAGCACGCATCCCTCTATCCAAACAGCCATCCATCTACTCGTCTGCAGCAGTCAACCAGTCAGCCTGTCACTTGGCAGCTGCTGAGGTGGTTGAGCTCTGCATCGTTGCAGGGCTGAAAGAGTTGTGACTGCAGCTGAACTGTGCAATTGTGCAGAAGTGTGAGGCAGATTGGAGACCATCTGCATCATTTTATGTCTCTCTCTCTCTCCCTCTCCCCCTCTCTCTCTCTCTCTCTCTCTCTCTCTCTCTCTATCTCTCCCTCTCCCTCTCCCTCTCTCTCTCTCTCTTTCTCTCTTTGTCAGTCTACATTTCTTGCCGCAGCTTCATCTCCACCTCCTCCTTTCATCTTCCTCCTCCATTCTTATCCTCTTCTTCTCTTGCATTATTAAGTGAGGTTTGTGGGGATCTCCAACATGCAAGTGACCAATTCAAACATGTGCATCAATATCTATGTAGATATGCATAATATATCTAATGTTTTCCTTTCCTTTACTTACTTTCTTACTATGTACTGTAACTACGAGTGTACTACAAGAACTCTGTTTGCTTGTTCTCTCTAGAAAGTGGAAGTTTGTATTTGTTTACAAACTACTACTATAATGCAGCCCCATGTTTCCTTTGTTGTCATTACTGTAATGACAATGAACACTACTTTGATACACATATAGTGAAGGGTATTTTTCAGCAGATCTCCTACAACTGCTGTTTGATTTGTTCTTCTATAGTATCCTTTGGGCTGCTCAGTGTTTTCACCAGCAGAACACAGTTTAATTAACTTAAAATTGATTATCTTATCGGGTGCGGAGGCAGTTTCTAATTTATTTTCCTTGTAAAGCTGTTGGACTTTAAAGCTGCTGTTGAAAATGTTTTCACCTTTCATCACAGACTTATACACCCCTGCTGGAAATATGTATGAGTGCTTGTGTGTGAATAGAGCAGTGATATTGACAGGCTGCCGCCTGGAGCGTCTGTTGTTACTGTGTTGCATAGAAAGCCTCTCCATCACCAGTTGCAGCCAAGGCTCCCTTTATGTAAAAGCAAATGTTGTGTGTGGATCGCTATATGTACTTTATCCAGCTAAACTCACATTTCTCTGTATTCTGCTTGGAATGGATGTCTTCGGTTGACATTTAGATATCGGCAACACACTAGGTCTGAGTGATGAGAAGGTAAATTGATAATGGAAATAATAAAATTTTATCGTACCCAGGTTGAGAGGTGGGTTGGACGCAGGTTGGACCAGGTTTGATTTCAGTGTCAATGGAACATTAGCTAATGTCGCTAAGTACGGACTAATTGACATGCGTTGCTCCCGCGTTGTGACCCAGGTTGGATCTGAATTGTCATGATCAGGGATTAACCTGTGTTGACTGGCTCGGTTTGAATTGACAAAAGAAGGGTTGCTCATGGGTCAGATTACCCAAGTCCAACCCTGGTTATTGGTGTGAAAGAGGTTTCAGATAGTTCTGACATGGTTTCATCATTCAGTGCTTCTCACCACAATATAAACTGCTTTGGCATTGCTTATCAGCTCTGAGGCGTGATCGTGTGTAACAGCATAAATGGGAATCACAAAAACAGAGCTATTTAAAAACCAAGTGCTTAATATATTTACACAAATGTGCAGCTAATACATTTTCTTTTGTCCCTCTTGTTGTTCTCGCTCCAGTGACAGATGAAGACACCGTGAAGAGATACTACGCTAAGTTTGAGGAGAGGTTTTTCCAGACTTGCGAGAAGGAGCTCCTGAAAATCAACACATTCTATTCAGGTATTTATTTACTTCAGTAATATAAACAATTGATGCTGAGTTTCAGATCAAATAACTGAAACGGTTAAAGTGTGATTATTGGGCTAGTAGTCAGAAGAACTATTGAATTGGCATGTAAATGAATCACCTGTACCAAAATAAAGCAATATCACTATGATTTAATTCAAAGAAAAATCTTTATCATTGATGATTCTCTGCAGTAATCCCTCCTCCATCAACAATAAACTTCAATTTACTTATTATTGTCTGAACACTTTTTCATGTGGTGTATTACAATATATTGTATAAACCATGATATAAAGGCTGTTATAGGTATCAGCTGTCATAATTATAAGGTTGCACATTTGACTCATTCTGTCTCAGTGGAAATTGACATTGTGTCTAATTTTGGTCATTTGATTGAAGTAGCCAGTGGTTGTCGTGTTTAGGCGAGCAGGCGTGCCTGGATTTATTTCAGGGAGCAAGTGAGTGTGTGTGTGTGTGTGTGTGTGTGTGTGTGTGTGTGTGTGTGTGTGTGTGTGTGTGTGTCCTGTGTAACATGAGATGGAAGCCATAATATATTCTGGTATTCTGGTACCAGAAGTTTGCCTTCTGCTGGTCTCGAACTTCAGAGGGAAAGTGGGAGGTATCTGAAGATGAAGAGTGCTTCCTCTGGAGGCTGTTTGTGAAACTGCAGGTCAGCTGAGGGCCAAGGTTGACTGGCATGATTGTTCCAGCTCCTAACGATGGGACATATCTGGCAGATGGATGGCAACAGTACAAAATAAACAAGATATAAATCATTGCCGATTTTGTTAGCAGGAGGTTGATTTACTGAAGAAACTTTGCTTCTTGAGTTCTCTAACAACTGTGTATTCTGACATGCTGAAGCGTACTGTTCGCTGCTGTAGATGCCATGTCTCGTTATCTTGTCTTTTATTATCCTTATGCATTATCTGCTGCAGATAATGACAACATAGTTCCTCTGCATAGGATGAAACATTATGTGGATAACTATTTAGCACTATATCCAGCAGTATAAACATTAACCTGGTTATAAAACATGATATAATGTAGTTGTAAACATATATAAGGGAATTTTCAAGTGTTTATTATTGTGCAGTATTTGTCAGCAATCATAACTTCTCCTATAAAGACATATTTTATGTTATAACAACTATGTTTTACTGTATTGTCATTCATTATGGGTGCCCCCTGGAGAAATCAGTTTAGTTTTTGCCAAATAAATAAACAAATACACTATAGAGGGGTAGATGAGGGTCTGCTAAGGGTCAAAAATATTTTCTATATGAATTAAAACAGAACAAGGAATAGAACAAAACAAATACTGAGTTTTAATTTCTGATTCTGATTTCTCTCTCAGTGCTACGTGTGACATGTGTGAGTCTGTTGACAGCAAAGTCACATCACATCAGTGTTGTTGTGAGTCACTATCTCTCCAGCAAACCTGAGCTGTGAGGTCGGGCAAATGTTGTGTATGGAAAAACATCAGCGTCTCCTTCCTGCTTTCAGGCGTCTTGTTTATCCTCCACACACAGGAGGAAATTTGTGTCCAGCAGGCAGCTTTATCTGATCCCAGTTACTGTGTGTGCAAGTGTGTGTAGTGTAGTAGTTTGAAAACGCTGGATAGGTTGGGTGAGAGTGAAACAGCGTTGGATAGACGTGTGCTGACTTTACATAAGACACTTGCCTCCACATAGCTCTTTCCCTCCGTATCTCCTCTGAAAGGGGTCCTTGACCTCTCAAAACCATTCTACTGCATTGCACTTAAATCCAGTCTGTTAGACAACACTGTCATCTTGATGGGTTAAAAAGACATTTTTGCAGACTGTTGTTTTAATATCCTTTCATCCTGAAAGCTGGAGAACAACAGAGTCTTTAGACTTATCCTCTAAACCACCCATACCAGCTGAAATCTGAACTACCAACACCTGTCTGTTTAGGGTCCTTTAGCCCCACACTGAGCTGTCCAGCCATGTCCTCTGTTGTGAAGTGCCACTGCAATCCTCAGATTTAATCTAAAGATGCTTGTGGCAGCCAGTCAGGGTCTTGACTTTCCCACGCCTCCTGCTGTTGTCATGTGTTCATTCGAGCATTGCTGTGACGGACTGTATGAGTCGAGCAGAAGGATTACTGTGAATTTAGATGTCAAAGAAGCAATCCTGTGGGAAAGGTAGTGTGGCATCTGGAGAATGTGTGGGTGTGTGTGTTGAAGCAACAAAGCATGAAAGTCACCAGTCACCCATTTTAGGACAGAGGAGCAGCTATTGGAGCCTTGGCTCCCCGGACTGTCAGGCTGGTAAGCTGCAATCTTTAAACCAAATCAGATTTGTTGTGTTATCAGACTATCAGACTGTCACAAACACCACTGCAAGGAGAGGTTAGTGTTTTTGTTGCAAATCCAGGTCTGTTTATTTAACGGTTTCCACACCAGCTGGATGAACTTGTAAGTCACCGCAGGAGTAGACAAAACTTGCAAACAAGTTTCTTAAAACAAGTAAACACTTGTAACTCTATAACCTAAAATCCATATCTGAAAGTGTTTATTCAGGGGTTGTACCCAACTGATTCTCATATAAAGAACAATGTACAAACTCTCGAGATATGTGCTTATTGCAAGCAAAACACCTGATAGCTCTCGTCTAGAAAAGCATTTACAGGCCTAGTTTTAAGCCAGTGGTTTAAGGAAATGTCATCTTGCCTTACAATGGAAAATATAACATATGGTTAAGGGTAAACATGACGCAAAAAGGTTAGGGGACCATTTTTGTATTTTGTTGAGCTAAGTAGTGTGAGTGAAATACTGACTAATGAAGGAAACTCTGGGAAATTTACTTTGCTCTGTATTTATGTTTGATGTTGGCTCAAGATATCTGATTGGTTTGTGGCACTGTGTTTCATCTAGCATGTGAAATATTTCTGTTTTATCCTTTTGGATCAGACCATTGTTCAATGTAATTTGGTTTGTCATATGCTGTTGTGACTCTCTGAAGCCACAGTGCATCAGTCTGATGAGAGAGGATGTGCACAAAATCAGCTTGCCAGCCTGCACACTGTCACAGAGCTCCAAAAGTTGTTGATGAGTGGAAAATCAGGCCTGAAGTCTGGCAGTTACTAAACACACTCAGCTGACTCTTGATGGTCACAAACTGGTCGTATTGCCTGTATGAAAATTCACAAATCTGATTTCATTAGAAAATACTTCTTGTCTTAGTCTGTGTGATTAAGAGAGGCGTTGCTGCTGTGTCAGTTCCTCTATTTTTAGCAGATTATTCATAGGGATATAAGGAAGAGGAGAAGGGGTGAAGGAGAAAGAAAAAGGGGAAGGATGACACGACATGAGCTTCTCTTGATTGGTTCACACAAAGAAGAAGTAGTGGATTGAGGGCTAATCTGAAAAAGCAGGTAGAAATGCAAGAGAAGTTAATGAAATTCAAGTTACTGCCTAAGCCATGTGTGACTCCTTCCCCCTCTCTCTCCCTCCCTCCCTCTCTCTCTCCGGGTATATTAACCTATCTCTGACCCAGATAATGGTTCCTCCCTCTGCAGTATTTACATGTCAGTGCTCAGCCTAGAAGTCTCCATGTTTCTGCTTCCTGGAACAGACAGCAGGAGAGCAGAGGAGACAGGATGTATAAAAGGTCCTTTTTAGTTGTCCCCTTCTCTGTAATTGCTTGTTAGTGAGACCTGTCCCAAGACCCAAGATCAATGGTCTTAAGCTGAAGCAGTTAGCCGATGTCTCTGACCAGTAGTTCGACAGGCAAAATCCAAACTGAAGAGTCTTCTTTCTTCTCCCTCTCAGGCATATTGGTTAGATTACCAAAACACTTCTAACAGAGTGAAAAACGGTTTGCTTAACAGAATTAACTCTGCTTATTAAGACTGTTTAATATTAATTCATAACCCTTATTTTTTAATGTTCTACATACTTTAAAATTCCCTCCCAAGTACTAATATTGAATCAAATTGCCTTTAATTCATCAAAACCAACAATGCATGGAAGAGCATTACTCAACATGAAATCATCGGCTTAGACGCCATAGAAGAACCACTGACTAAGAGATGTGGGTTCAGTTGTTCTGAACAACTTCCAGGTGTGGACTTAGAAAAATACATGAATGTGGTGCAGTGTAAGCAAAGCATTAATAAGCTATGTTATTTTTCTGTAGAAAAGCTTGCTGAAGCCCAGAGACGCTCTGCTACGCTGCAGAATGAGCTGCAGTCTTCACTGGATGCCCAGCGCGAGAGCAACGCTCCGCCAGGCCTGCGGAGACGCAAGACGATGTTCCACCTGTCGCAGGAGGAGCGCTGCAAACACCACAACATCAAGGACCTGAAGCTAGCCTTCAGCGAGTTCTACCTCAGCCTCATCCTGCTCCAGAACTACCAGGTTTCATGTTACACACGCACACCTGCATTCAAGGTTGACTCAAGGCTGAAAAGGTCTTCAAAAAATATAAGTTTAGAATGAATGTCTGTTGTGACACTGTATGTTTGTTTTGAATAAATAAACAAAACCGTTTGTCTAGTATGTAACAGTTGTTTCCTCGATGCCGCACACAGAACCTGAACTTCACTGGTTTCCGTAAAATCCTGAAGAAACATGACAAGATCCTGGATACTCCTCGCGGGGCCGACTGGCGTGTGGCTCACGTGGAGGTGGCACCTTTCTACACCTGCAAGAAGATCACACAGCTCATCTCTGAGACAGAGGTGCCTGCTCGCATCTGCACAAACACACAAATATACACTGTGATGCAGAGATAAAAGCATTGTCGTCTCTTTCTTTGTTGTTTGTGTGTGTATAGACCATCGTCACCACAGAGCTGGAGGGAGGAGATCGTCAGAAGGCCATGAAGAGGTTAAGAGTTCCTCCACTGGGGGCAGCTCAGGTCAGTAGTACAGCTGGTTACATATCACTTTGTGATATGAGCCTAATGATATGAGCCGAATCTGTGCCTCTGAAACCTTTAGACTCATAACCTTTCAAGCAAACTAATGCCTTCTTGCAACCTGCATTTACAGAAGAGTGACAGCTCAATAATATCAGCCATTTTTCCTGTTCACTTTGTGTCAGAGGGCTGCAAACTGAAATAAAATAACTAATGTGCAAATATCCTATTTTCAGACTCACAAGGCACCTTCCCCTCTACAGTATAAAATTACCTCAATACAAATTTGGCGTCCGTGCCTGAGAATAACCCAACAAAATTAATATTTGCATTCATCTTATGGTAATGTTGGTTTTAAGGTGTTTTGCTGGCGGTTAATGATAAAGTTTAAAAACAAAAGGTGAGATGTTTGTAATGAGAGAAATGGACAGAAGACGGAAGAAGATGGAAAGAGAGAAACCACGAGAGCCTTTAGTATTGATTTTATAAGTGCCTCTCCATTGTTGAACAGGATATCTTTCAGAAGGAATCGAGGCTAGTTGCACTCAAGCCTCATTTGTTATATATGCTGTTATTAATGCATTAATTACTGTCGTGTCTGAAGTGAATTGTGCTATGTGACTAATGATCTTTCCATTTCCCCTGCAGGCGTTTGTATAATAAATATATTCGAGCAGATAAAAGAAGTCAGCTTTATATGGACAGGTTAAATTCAAAAGTTGAAGGAATCTACTGTATATCCAAACACAGTTTATGTGTGCTTGTTAATATGGATCATACAGTAGATAGATGTCTTATTAATTAATATTATGAACAGAAGTATTAATGTTTTTCTTTATTCCTCTTCAGCCTGCTTTGGCCTGGACGACCTTTCGTGTTGGTCTCTACTGCGGCTTCTTTATCATTCTCGCCATCGCCTTCGTTCTCACTGGTAAGTCACTTAAACACCCAGATTCATTCACATTTCATATCCTGCACAATTTGTAATGTGTCACTGTAAGATAACCGGCAGCATTAGATTGTTTAAGATGAATAGGGAGTATGATTGGCAGGTTTATATTGTTTTCTCTCAGATTTGTTATCAAGCAGACAGTCGAAGGTTGTATGTTTTACCTATTAAAAAAGCAGACGATTCACTGTGGTTTTATCAGGTGCTGTGTTCATCCGCTTCGAGAATGTGTGGCCACTTGTGCGGATCTATCGGGGCGGTTTCCTGTTGATTCAGTTCCTCTTCCTTTTGGGCATCAACACTTACGGATGGAGACAGGCCGGAGTCAACCATGTCCTCATCTTCGAGATCAACCCCCGAAACAACCTCTCGCACCAACACCTGTTTGAGGTCAGAATGGGGATACATGTATCACTGTCACTGAATGAGAGAAAATCCACTTTCTTTCTCTGTCATGAAGAAACACAACTTTGTTTTCAAATTGATCATGCAGTTTTAAAACAAGCAAAGCAAATTAATGTGGTTGTTGAGTCATCAGGGTAATCCACATTATCATTGATTTCATTCAGCATATACAGTACATATCTTATTTGCAGGGTGTTATTTATACTCTGAAATAACAAAACACAACATAATTTGCACAGAATTATTCAGATTGCCTTGTTAATTGTGATTATGTGTCAAAAGTGCTTTCTTGTAATGCCAGTCTTTCCTGTTTCTCCCCCTGTGTGCCGCAGATCGCTGGTTTCCTGGGTGTGTTGTGGTGTCTCAGCATCCTCTCCTGTCTCTACTCAGAGTACACCTACCTCCCCATGCAGATCAACCCGCTCATCCTTTATGGCTTCATGCTGCTCTTCCTCCTCAACCCCTTCAAGACCTGCTACTACAAATCACGTTTCTGGCTCCTAAAGCTGCTGGTCAGTTCACTCATTTGTTCATTTCTGTTACACCTCAGCCACGTTATTTTGAAATAGAATTACAATGATGGACATTGAATTTTGTAATCCATCCAAGCTGGATAAATGAGCCCAAGAGTCAGGGTTCATGAATGCACAAAGACTTTGCAACTTTGCTGTATGTCATCCCCTCCTATCTCTACCACAACTGTGAGCCAGAAGTAAGCAACATTTTAGAGGATGGCCACAACAAAAAGATCTGAATGCAGACAAGATGAGACAATGTGAGATACCTGATATAAAAACCTGAAAACCTGAGACTGAAGAGTGAATATGGTATGGTAACAGAAGAAGCCTGAATTGAAGCCCAGAGTGCCAAACTTTAATGTAATTTTTTTTTGTTATTTGTGTTAAATAAGGTCGGCATATTGAAATTAACCTGTATGTAACATAGGAAGATGAGATAAATCTGAACTGCTTGTTGAATCCCATGTTTTCTGATCCAGGTAGCCCACAAAAAAACTGACTGAGCTGTCGTATTTCAGAGTGTTGTGGGTTGGTAGGCAGATTTTTCATGATATCTCCTCAACTGCGTTGACCTTAATATACGGGATGACAGGTCGCAAGAAAACTATTTTAAAAAACGGCTTTGTGGGAGCTATTTGTCACGTGTTGCTTTTTGGGAGCTACACTATCTTGCTACCGTATTGCGTCGCTGACACAATTTGAATATGCCCTGTGTGTGCGTCTCTATCCCACACAATGAATGCATGTACAACTTAGATATCTATCTCAAGCCTCATGTTTACAAAACCCTCCTTTGCCACTGTTCTTTGTCTAAGCTGAGCTACAGGGCTGCAGGAGGGTGTATGTGTGTGTCTGTGTGTGCATTAGTGTGTGTGTGTGTGTAGCGAGACCGAGGGCAGAGAGTTGAGGGAGATAATAGAATGCAGCCTCGTCTCAGGGGAGGTGGAGGGTTGTGACTGTGCAATCATTACAGGCATAGATCTATCAGTATGCTGATGCCCTGAGCTCCTCTGTCCCTCGTCTTCCTCCTCCCTGCCTCTCCCTCCAGCAGCAGAAGCATACCCCCTCCTCATATTCTCGTACTTTCCTTCAATGCTCCCCACAGTCCTCAGCAACACTCCCTCAGCCCTCCTCCACTGATGTGGCTCCATAATCAGCCCCAGTGTTGATTGGTCCTCAGTAATCATAACAACCTACACAGAATTAGAGCTGTTTTTTTATGGTTGTCATACACGTTGCCTTGTGGAATAAGCAATACGTGTAAGATGTTTCAGGAGAAATTATAGTTTTATTGGAACAAACAATCTCTTGGGGTTTTTTGTAGCATTGCTAATTTCCTCTGACAATAAACATCAGGCAGAGAACAAAGATTTCATTACAGGACAAACTGCAGATCTAGCACCTGGATTACTAGTGTTTGCTCAAGAAATGAAAACCTAACCACATCACTGCAGAAGGTTTAGCCTTGAGACATCCACACAGGATGTAGGTGAGATGGCCACTCGATCAATTCAGACTTTGATTGACAGGTTAAGACAAATATGTAATAAGCTGATATGTGGAAAAAAGAAAAAGATCAATATTCTTTGACATTTTCAGTGGAGTGTGTGTGTGTTTGTGTGTGTGTGTTAGGTTTGTCTGAAAGTGTACATGGTGAGAGGCATACAGTCGCTCCTGAATGTCAAATGTGGCCTCGGGGGGTAAATGGAAAGAGTTGAGCAGCGTTGGATCATTTTACAAAGCGCAGTCAATAACCGAGCTCCTGCCAAAAGTCATATCCCAAATAACATGCCCGTAGAAGCCAAAGCATGCCACAATTTACTGCCAGCCACTTCACGTGTTTGTGTTGAACAGCAGAGCGAAGTGACACAAATTAACATGTACACGCACACAGACACAAAGCGTGACTCAATAGGTTGTCCTGCAGTGTGCTGATAAGGTAGTCAGGAGGCTCGATCCCTTCATTAGTTGCAGATCATGAATAGAGGTTGTTCCCTGCTTTGCACTTCTCTACTGATGAACTGTGACAAATGCACTCTAATTGATTGTTGACTAATTTAGTCCCACTGTTGAAAGCACTCACGCACAATCAGAATTAACTGAAGTAGCCACAGTAAATGAGGAATGCATATGTTTTTCTTATACGTTCTTAAACTTAACACATCACTGTGTCGTTCTTGTCTGTTTCCAGTTTCGCGTCTTCACAGCGCCGTTTCACCGGGTGGAGTTTGCAGACTTCTGGCTGGCTGATCAGCTCAACTCGCTGGTGGTTGTTCTGATGGACCTGGAGTATCTCATCTGCTATTATATCTTTGAGCTGCAGTGGAGCAACAGCAAGGGCCTGCTGCCCAAATATGAAAGTGAGACATGAATCCACGTTCAGAATAGCTTCATTTTAATATCTACCTCCTCTGTCTGTGAACATGTGAAACATAGCAGGGGAAGGTTAAACCCAGTAAGAGAAAAATTACCAGATGTGTACCTTTGATTTACGGGCACACTTGGTCATGAATTTTCTCATTTTTATAAAGATATAAATAGCCATGCAAGGACAATGGCATGTAACCACAATGATAAAAGCATGGAAAGTGGGAACACCAAAAACATAAAGTAAACGGCAACATTTAAACACAAAATAATCCTTGAATTGGCGGTACAGATGATGGTACTGTATATAGATATTTGAATATATGAACTAATTTATGTTTAAAGGTCCCATATTGTAAAAAGTGAGATTTCCATGTTTGTTTTTATAAAGAAGGTCGAGGTGTTATATAAATACCGTGAAAGTATCAAAACTCTCCATCCACAGAGAAATGCCTGTATTCAGAAACTGTTTTGTTAAACGAGCCGTCAGGACTTCTGTACGGTTGTGATGTCATAACTATACTATATACTGCATAGGTAGAAGGTGAAGCTACAGTGATGTTATGGTCATTTAGAGAGGTTGAGAGCACAGAAGCACAGGACCCTGAAACGCTGACCAATCAGAGCAGACTGGGCTTTCTCGGAAGGGTCTTAAAGAGACATGGGCCAAAACTGAGCAGTTCCTCTCTGGATATTCAAGTATTTTCAGACAGACGGTATGACAAAAGTAATGTGTTTTTTGAACATTAGAGCATGTAAACATGTTCTAGTAGAAATCCAAAGCTGAAAAAGAGCACAATATGGGACCTTTAATAATAGTTGCATCATAATATGCAGATAAAGACCAAACCTCTTGGTTTTTGTTGAGCTCTCCTGTCAGGAAATGTAATAAAGTAAGGTTTTAATTTCTTTCCATCCTCTCTTTCTGTCATATTTTAATATCATTCTTTTGTTTTAGTGACTTGGTTTTACCATTCATGCATTTGTCTTATTGCTTATTTTATCATTCTTTGATTATTGGCTATTTTATTGTCCTGTGTTGTATGATTATTCTGCTGTTTTTACGATGCTATTCTTTTATATATTTCTTTTTTATTGAATGTCATATTATTATTTATTTTCTGTAAAGCACTATGACTTGCTGCTTGTACGAATGGTGCTATATAAATGTGCCTCACTATCCACTCCACCAGCAGTGACACTTGGGCCTCTATGCAGCCAATTAACAAGGAGCTTATGGATCGGAAATGTTTGGCCCCACAGAGGTCGCCATGTGACTCTCATAATGATGAGCTTCTCTATGGGAAGGGGAAGGAGGAGAAGACATATGTTAGAGAAAAGACAAGAGAAAATGAGAACAAGAACAAGACATTTTTAACATACCGTCTAATCATGCACTGTTTCATTCTGTTCTAGACCCTGACGACCACGTATGCCACAGCTACTCGTACGGCCTGCGTGCCATCATCCAGTGTCTGCCCGCCTGGTTCCGCTTCATTCAATGCCTGAGGCGTTACCGTGACACTAAGAGGGCCTTCCCTCACCTGGTGAATGCTGGAAAATATTCAACCACCTTCTTTGTCGTCACCTTTGCCGCGCTCTATGCCACACACAGAGGTAGGACACAAATATAACGCAAATATCTTTTTTATGCGTCTTGTACCCGGGGTAGCAGGTTTGATCTGAGCTGAGGAAACATGGTGCTTTAAAAGTGCATCTTCAGTTATTCTAATGCTGTCAAATCCAGCTCAGAATCACAGAGGAGCCGAGAAGAGCAACAGTATGTCTGTGTTGCTGTTATATGAGCATGTCAACAACACACAGCATTTTAAGCCTTTGAATTGAGTCTTGTGTGCTGAGAAAGCAGAGGTGACCTTGAGTGCAAATGCTAGAAGTTGGCCTTGGATTCTTGGTGCCTTGAGCTTTAAAATGGAAATGAGGAAAGGTTTGTCAAACACAGCCACGGATAAACAAGGTTCTGCTCTCTCAATATGGCATTTAATATGTGGGCATGAGGCCAGAGAGCAAGAGGAGACAGGCCAGAGAAATGGAGAAGTAGAGAAATAGAAAAATACAGAAAAAGAAAGAGAAATACTTCAATTTGAGATCCAACAGAAGCAAGAAGAGAGAGTGGTTACCATTAAAAGTCAAGTCACTCTCCCTCTGATGGCTGCAATTATTCTGATTCAGAAGCCAAATAACAAAGGATTTCATGTTCAAAGACACAGCAGCCAGGCAATAAACCCTTCAGCATGCATCCTTTGTATTTCTGTTCTCAATCACAGATATTTATCTTCGCCGCTCGTTTGAAAGCTGTTTTTTTTCTCGCTGCTGCTCGTATATTTAAACTCTTCTCAGATGCACGTTTGCCAGCAAAATGCCAGCTATGAAACTTCATCTTCAACCTTTTAAACGTTAAATGTTATTTCCCAGCTTGACTTTATTCTTTTCCGATATCAATGTGCTTGCATCCTAAGCTGGCCGCCAGTGATCTGATATTGAATGAACCAGGAAGAGACAGACAGACAGACAGACCTCCTTTTTCTCTTCTACAGCTCAGTAGGAGAGACGTCCATTAAACCATATCCTCCTTCCTCCTCTGGTCTGAAGCCTGTAGACTAATGGCCTCTTCATGTGTTATTCTGTATGAAGCTATCTTTCATCCTGCACGATAATGGAGGCTGAGACCAATCGCTGGTTAAGTGAAGGAGCACATACACAGATGGATAGTGAATGGATGGTTGAGGAATTCGCCTGTGCAATTTGATGTATCCGCTCTAGGAATTGTTGTTCTGGTCAGTTTTAAAGCCTTTGAAGAAAAAATATGGGCACCAATGTCAAAATGTCTGAATCGAAATATGGAAATGATAAATAAACAGCCTGCGAAGCAATTAATGTACAAAGAACAGGTGTGTAAAAAACTGACTGCTCAATTATAGCAACAATTTTGTCAATATTGAGATCACAATTATTGAATACACTGAATTACTAAATTTAGAAACATCAAGCATTTATTGAATTTTGTTAATGGGAAAAAATGCGTTTTAAGTAAATGAAAAATACATGTAAATAAAAAACAATATATATTTATATATATACATATATATATATATATATGTATATATATACATGTATATATATATGTAAATATATATACCGTGTAGTCTGAGATACATACACAAATTTAAATAGATATTGTAAAAATGCCAAAATAAATTGGATCAAATATGCTGTAGGGCACTGCCACAGCATACTTAAAACTCTTTAATTAATATATATATATTATGGGTATGTCTAAAAGACAAAGTCTATGCTATGAGACCTGCAACAATTGCTGGATTGAGAGCAGCCATAGAACGTGAATGCACACAAATACCAAGGGAATTGTTTTGTGATGTTTGCTCAATTGCTTCGCGTTGTCAGCCGTGTCTGGACCAAAGCGGACGTCAGTTTGAGAACAGGCGACGACAAAACAATAAAGTGTATCTTTAAATTCTATTACATTTTGAAAATTAAACAGGCAAAAATTCACCACTGTAAAGAAAAGGATGCACAACACAATAATTGTTTTATATCAATTATCTTATTTTTGTAATCTTTGGAAGTCAAAGTGGTAACTGAAAATAAAATGTGGCTAATTGTCCAGCCCTGCTCTACTGTAGTGTAGTGTAGGCAGGACAGATGAGGCCCAGTCTTCCTGCAGTAACCAGCAGAACAGACAGCAGAGTGGTGTCCGCTAGGTCGAGCAGTAAAAGGTGGCTGGAGTGTCAGTCGCTATCTGGCAGAGCTCCCAGTATCTGTCTGTGGATGTGTCACCTTCATTGTTAACCTGATCACAGCTCTGATGGTTTCTGTGTGACCTCACCGCCTCGCCATCTCACTCATTCCTGGAACGGTACACGTTTAGCTCCGGGAAAGCGAAATACTTAAATTGTAAATGCAACAAATTAATCATGGGCTTCTCTGTAGAGGACTGAGAAGTATTCAGTGTCTAGTTTTTCCATTTTGAAATCTAAATAGGTTAAATGATGAGGTACAGTCTCATCCTTGATGCAGTTTTTAGAAAGAAACCTTTTTTAGGTGTGTTGTGGGGATGTGGGATTCGAGGGTTAAATGATTTTGGATGTGTTGCAGTGAACGAAGCAGATCTCTCCCCTCATTCAGTTCAATGCTGTGAAGAAAAACATAAAAACTCTAATCTCAGCAGATGCTCAGAGGGCTGTAGCCAGAGCTGATGGGGATTTCCTGGTTTAGGCAGAATTCCCAAACCCTGTAAGATACAGAGTGATGCCTGACAATAAAGCAGATCAATACAAGCTCAGCTTTATGTACATGGGCTTGAGAGTTATTGCTGTTTTAGATGCAGGGGAGTTACAGGTCTGATTCTAATTTAAACCCGTGGGATTAATCTCATTGACAGGCAAAGGAAGGAGAACAGGATGTTGCATGGTGGGCAAGAATAGCACACGCCTCTGATAGACAGAAAATTATAAAAACTTGAGATCATAAATGAGAATAAATGCAGAGGTGTTTCTCCTGTCAATACGCATCTCTTCGTCTGGGACATCAACATCAGACAAGCTAAAATAGCCATGACCAAAGAGGAACATTAGTCCTGCTGGTGTCTGTGAGAGGCTGACCGCTGTGATGAGGGGTGGAAATAAATCGAGTCTAGCTGCAGTAAAGGATCAGAAAATTTGGAGCTGATAGAGCACAGAGGGGGAGGTAAAAAAAAGATAGGTTTGACGGAGAGAGGAAAGAGGTAACAGAGAAATAGAGGTGAGAAAGATCGACATGAAAGGGAAGGTCAAAACACAAATGAGGAGAGAAGAGGAGAGGAGAGGAGAGGAGAGGAGAGGAGAGGAGAGGAGAGGAGAGGAGAGGAGAGGAGAGGAGAGGAGAGGAGAGGAGAGGAGAGGAGAGGAGAGGAGAGGAGAGGAGAGGAGAGTGTAATTACCAGCCTGGGGCTGAACACATGTCTGCTGGACTCTGCTGGAATAGAGATGAGCCCAGAGCTGACAGCTTTTAAAACTTCATTTTATGTTCTGACCCCTCGTTCATTATCAGGAAAGGAATTGCAGCACAGACACGCACACACACCCTCAGTCAAACACACACGTTAACGAATGAAGATAAAAGACTCAAGTCAAATTTTTTTCACTGCCTCCTTGAACTCTTATTCACTTCTGCTAAGGCCAAGCAGACTCCTGCTGCAGTGAATATATTTACATCGGGAGCCAGACACTACAGAGTTAACCACGTGATGAAGCCCTCCTCCATGTACGTGAACAATTGGCCTTATGCAACTATACTCTTTTAATTTTCTCTGTGAGGTTTGCTAATACAGGTGTTTTAATTGTCCAAGTTGGATTAACTGAACTTTCTTAACTCGACCAACTTGGTCATACATCCCTTGTTTCAGCCGGTTGAACGCCACCTGTTCATGAGGAGGTGCACGTTCCTGAGGTTGGATCATCAGTGTAATCTAAGTCCCTGAAATTACAATATGAGGCTTCTTGTTCTGTTCCATTTGTGAGGGTTTTTCATTCCTGATATCTCCAGACATTTCTAAGATGAGGCTCCCTGATTGGAGAGCTGGGATTAACATTTTTGTGTGCATGAGGTCTGATGTTTGAGTAGTTTCCAGGTTTTCCAGATTTCCAGATTTAATTACCTTATTGACATATTGGGTTACCATGGTAACAGATGAAAAATCATTCTTAACAGCTGGGACTAATTGTTCCTGTTGTGAACCTTTGAGTTGAGTGTGTGTGACAGGAGCCAGAGACCAACGTTAGCCCTTACTGAGCATCCAATCTATGTCCGTCTCAGCATGCTTAACCTTTTAACGGTCCAGTGGCGAACCAGCCTGGTGGAAAACACGTCACCCTTAACAGAAACTGAAGGGTTAAATACTTCAACACTTTACTATCTGAGGAAATCGCATCAGTGGATATTCTCCAGTGAAAAGAGTATATTGTCCAGGACTAAGTTTAATCTACAGCTGGGATCTCAGTGTGGCCGTAGGGACTACTTCCATCCCATCGCTCAGCTGAAGAAGCATGCGGCACAATAGACGCAGCAGTTAACAGAGCAGCGCAGCAGTAACTCTCCGTTAGAAATGTCCCCACTCTGCTCCCCGGCGTCTCTTTGGCTGGCAGCAGGAAGAAGCTGTGGCTATGACAAATGGGAGGGATCCCGGTCTCTGTGTGGTGGCTGCTGTCTCTGTCTGTGTGAGTCACTGTGTTAGGCCACCGGGTGCTGATTTATGTATCGACGCCCACTGAGTAACAACCGAATCACATCCACAGCGATCTGCATACACACACACACACACACACACACACACACACACACACACACACACACACACACACACACACACACACACACACACACACACACACACACACACTGTGATGCCTGATTTAACAGTCCAATGATGTCAAAAGCAGAAGTTACTTGAAGTTATCAACAGGTATTAATCAGTAACTTAACAGCTGAACAAATGTGAAATTTAAAATCTTATTATTTCCATGCGGAACAAAAGATAGTGCAGACAGGCATGAAGAGAAGGTACTCTTCTCTACATGCTTTCACAGCGCTGGGACACAAGAGCAAAACATACATGTACATTTGACACCTGTTAAATCTTAATTAACTCTGAATACAGCAGTCTCTGCTTTGTTGACAGTTGACCAAAGTTGGGACACGCACTTTATTGGGATAAGCACATGCACGCTCAAACACACAAGTACAAGATGCACAGTTTGATACAAAAGGCAGACGAATACACTGTTCGATGCCTAAAATGATGCTGACTCAGCACCCCCAAAGCTCTTAAACATTACATCACACGCACCACTTTATATCAGGCACTAAATCATATCTGTGCTTTGTGTTTAACCATTAGTTAACATACTCATCTAGTTGATTCATCAATTAATTCATACGTAATATCAACGCAGAATGCAGCTTACAATTACAACGTAACTGTTTATCGTATTAGAACTTAATGTAATATTCCAATCTTAATTCTCCATCTTTTGACGCTATTTGACAACACACCTTCTGTTAATGTATTTCTGTTGAACACTGTTAAGTTATGAGGTAGTACTAGCCGTAAAAATAACCTCTCCTCCATAAACAGGGAACAGCAGCAGTATTTGTAGAAAGAATGTATTTTGTTATTCAGCAAGTGAAAAAGCGGATGTAAGCAGAAATTATACTCTGAACTTAATAGTCGTCCACAGGCTGTAAATCATTGCGGGTGTATCTGTGACAGCAGGTCTCCCTCTAGTGGTCGCTTTAGTGCGGTAGTAGATTGTGTAAACCTTCATTTAAAATATAAAAAAGAGTTCCTTTCATGTCAGATCTTTGAGTAGATTTTGAAGAGACGACTTCTTTGAATTGTGTTATCTGCAATCAGTTGTGTTTGTGTTTATTCCAGAGCAAGGACACACAGACGCCGACATGTTCTTCTACCTGCTGATCGTGTTCTCCACTATCAGCTCCCTGTACACACTGATCTGGGACCTGCGAATGGACTGGGGTCTGTTTGACCGTGGAGCCGGAGAAAACACCTTCCTCAGAGAAGAAATTGTTTATCCACACAAGGTAGAGTGTGATGGGAATCTCATGTACACACACACACACACACACACACACACAGACACACAGTTTCCCTAATCCTGTCATGTCTGCGTCCAGGCCTACTACTACTGTGCCATTTTAGAAGATGTGATCCTGCGTTTCGCCTGGACGATCCAGATCTCTCTGACCACAACAACCAAGATCCACTCTGTGGGCGACATCGTAGCCACCGTGCTGGCTCCCCTCGAGGTCTTCAGGTCTGCCTCTCAACTTTTTGTTATACACACACATAAAATCATACATAGTGCTCTTCCACACTGATTTCTAGTACACTTTCACCCCCTTAGTTCATCATACTCACCCTCCCTCTCTGCAGGCGTTTTGTGTGGAACTTCTTCCGTCTGGAGAACGAGCACCTGAATAACTGCGGTGAGTTTCGTGCTGTGAGGGACATCTCCGTGGCTCCGCTCAACGCCGATGACCAGACGCTGCTGGAGCAGATGATGGACCAGGACGACGGCGTCCGGAACCGCTCAGGCAAGAAGGCCTGGAAGAGGTCCTACAGCCTGTCGCTCCGACGCCCCCTACTGTCCTCCTCACTGTAAGACACATCATGGACACATGACATCAGCCTCATGCACATTTTTGTTCAAGTTTGATTTATTAAAACTGAGGAGGTAAAAAAAGAGTAGAAATTACTTGAACCCTAACTAAATGAAAGGTGGTTCCGTTTAGTTTTCTGACATTTAAATGTATTTATAGAATACAATACATCAGACTTTGTCATGGATAGAACGATGAAATCTTGAGTTTATTTCCATTGTTGTCCCAGGTATTATCACGATCCACCGGCCATTTTTAAACATGGAGACAGATGTTCAGTGTTTGAGAAATAAAGAAAACAGGAACTAAAAAGACTGGAAAATGTAATCATTTAAACAAACAACAAACAATGTACAAATGATTAGCTATGCCAGCCGTGTGGCTCCAGGGTGAACACTTCCTCTAACACTTCCTGTCTCCTTGATGGACTAAAAGTAAAGTGAACGTCATGTGGATGGATGAAGAGTTATATTTGCATAGTTTATATATCTTTTGCTAACATTAGATTATAAAATAGCTAACAGCCATGTTTAACATCACAAAAATGTGTTTTCTGAGGCGTTCATGAACATTAGTTGACATTCGCTAAGCTGTGTCGCCAGATTTCGCAAGAGTTTTGTTGCTGAAAATGACGTTTTAGCGCCAGAATGTTTAAGAGATTTGTGGTCCAGTGTTTACTTCACTGATTATGGAGTCAAGGGTAAGCTCATAGACTGTGTTCACCTTCACTTCTCATGGAATCAATACACTCAGGACCTGCCGCTAGTGTCCTAAAGAGGGGGGGCGTGACGCAACATGTGACACAGATACAGGAAATGACTGTCTCACCTCTTAACCAGATGTTAAATGTATTATAGACATCCTAATGAAATCACACCACAAAAGACAAAAGGTTGTAAGATCTGGTTCAAGATGCAACTAATTGAGCAGTAGAACATAAAATATCTATAAATAGAGAAAAGGCCAGTTCAGTAGATTGGCTGGAAAGTTCTACTTTACAAAAAAACAGGCGCTCTTTGGATCCGAGGACATTTCATGAGACCACAAAAGGGAGAGGTCAGACTTGTACTTAGCTTGGTGATCAGTTATAACCAAAAAAATACCAAGACAGTGCTTTGCAAAAATTAAGCCTTAGCATATCTGTGAGCTGAAGAAGACTGATAGTAGAAGGCCTTTTAAGTTTTGCAAAGCAGTGTGTCCTGGTGATTTTGGATCTGACTCATTGATCACTGAGCTACAAGTCTTCTGTGGTAACTGTTCTGTTGAAATTCAATTAAATTGCAGATAATAATAAGATGTTTTCTTTCTTCTAGATCAAAAAAGGACACAAAGGTGCTAATTGAAGATACGGACGATGAGGCCTTCAGCTGAGTCCACAACGTCAGCACGTACACACACACACACACACACACACACACACACACACACACACACACACACACACACACACACACACACACATACACCCACAGCCATATTATACTTATAAGGACCTCATTCACTAACACATAACCTCAACCCTTCTCCCTTATAGAGCTAACAGTAGAGACCCTTCCTCAGTTAAACTTTTAAAGCAGTGAGGACCTCAGACTGTCCTCCCTTTGGACACTTTACCTCATTTTAACATCCTCGTGAATCTATCTGGTCTTTATAAGTATAGAAAAACACACAAAATACACACGTTAATGCAGAAACACACATAAAGATAAACCTGCTGAAGCACAAACAGTGTAATAGCGACAGTTTATAGACAGACAGATGGACAGACGTCAAGGGAAATCTTCTGCACACAAGTGGAAACACAGACCACACTGCCCTGGGATTATCCTCTTCTTCTTTAAGATGACTTTTGTGTATGTGTTCTTTTCTGTTAGATATTTGTTTTTCTTTGGGGTTTTTTTTCTGGATTTATTTTGGAAAAGCTGCATAGACGACTGTTTACACACCTTTATATCTACTCTAGGATCAACAGGGAGAAGACAAGCCAATCAAAAGACTGAATATTAATCAGTAGAGACCTGAGGAAGGACTCAAAACACACCACAGCATATCAAAACAAATCAACTGGTTTCAACTTGTTGATTCTTTTTATACTCCTTTTTTAGCTTTTATTCTGCCTTTTATTTTTTTGGTTGAGTTGTAATAACGCCAGTGTACAATCGCAGCCTGGAGGCACTTGCAGGAAAAGTGCATTTAATACACAAAACATGAAAAAAAAAAACACAAAAAGGGGTGTTTTGATTCAAACATTTCTAGTCTGTGACGTTGCTTTGTAATATATTTAATATATTTTGATGTGCATTATTACTCTGTTGTGGTTAAGTACTTTTACATGTGTTGTTTATACTAGTGAGACTAGTTCGAGCATCCACACGATGATTGTTAATGTATTTTATAAGGTTTGGAATGTTTTTCTTGGTTAGATTTGTGCCATAATTTTAATAAGCTCATAGTTAGACCTCGATTTATCCAAAACCGACCTGTGAACCATCGTGTCATGTCATAAAGTGCCCTAAATAGCTACAGTATTTGTATGTGCATTGCTATTCTTTGCATTAACTACCAAAGCTTTATTTCTATGAATGTTTCCATCCAACTTGCGAAAAGTTCTGTCTCGTTGGAAACCCCAGTAATATGAGTAGAAGTATCAGTTCAGTAAACAAAACAATGACGATAGAAAACTTTAGATGACACACAAACACACCTGCTGCATGTCACGGCGAGAGCAGCGTATTTGATGTACCGCTTCAGATGTTTAGCTGAATTGTTAGTGAGTGAAAGCGTAAATGCCAGTGGTTCTCAAACTGGGAGGGGGACCATGAGGCGAAATGTTGAGTGCTTTAAAAGTTTAAATAATCTGATTAATGAAGATTACATTAACAAGAGAGAGCTCTGCAAGATTTATGCAGACAGCAAAACCACATCTGAAGTGGATTTTTGACCAGTAATAAATTAAAAAAACATCAGTATTAGTATAATCTTTAATAATAAAAACTAAATATCAAAAGACTCATCTTGTTTAACTTAATGTTATTAAAATGAAATTCCTCGTTGTGTTACTATTTTCCCAACATGAACTGAATTGTTTTTCCCTTTTCAAAAGAGGAGCATGACAGTAAAGAGTTAGAGAACCGCTGGCAAACTGTGACACACGTCATGTTATCAACTCTGACAAAACCTCAGTGTTGCCAGATTGGGCCGTTTTTTGTACCCAGTTTAGATACTTTTTATTTCTTTTTAAATTACTTGCTTTTATTGTTTGTCAATCCACTCAGTAATTGGCAGTTTCTCTTGTTACACACACACACACACACACACACACACACATGCATGCAATTTAGGGGGTAGCGCCAGGTCAACCATGGTACGGTGCCCCTGGAGCGGTTTGCCCGTCCACTCTCCATACAGGACTTGGTTCGTACGGGGACTTAAACCGGCGACCCTCTGGTTTCCAAACCAAGTCTCTATGAAAACATTTTTGAGCGTCTCTTGAATATTCTTTTTGAACAACGTGTGTGGTTTCATCCAACAAAAACTTTAACTCTAACCCAATTATTCAGCCTCTTTTTATTTGGCTTCATCCAATTATTTTTCTTTTAAAACAGAATTTTAAACAGCACACGGACAAAAAAAATCTCATCTAACATCTGAAACGAAAAAATAGGGCAATTTTATGACAATTGGGCTACTTTGAGGCTCTCGTCGAGTCAAATCTGGCAACACTGTGATATAAGCTGTGACATGTTTCACAGCCTCTGTCCAGCTCTGAGTCCGTCAGGTTTCACCACATAAATGTTTGTCTCTATTGTTCAATGTTGCCTCGTTCATTTTAGCACTTTTAGTTAAATAAAAGTTGAAAAAAACCGTGAAAAATGTGCTGTACGTCTGACAGCCACTGTTCGCCCCCCTGTGCTTATTTTCAAGCTAATTTTAAAGTGTGTTGTTGCTGCTGTTAAAGCGCTCTCTGCTAACTTGAATGCTGGTTTGTGTGTTTCACTCTCTTCCTGTTTGACCCCCTCACTCCTCCCTGTGGCTACACTGCGCCACCACCGACAAGTCATGAGACGAAGCCCAGAGAGCTACGAGACAAATGTGCTAAAGAAAAGTCCTGTTCCTTCTACTTCTGTTTTTCCCGTAGCAGCTAAAAGACTGAAAAGCTTCTGTGTGCAATGAGCTTAATGTGAACTAGAAAGCTAGAAAAGTTCAAATGTAGAAGATGGGTGGCATCCTGATCCATTTTTAAAAACACTGGACACATACCATGACTGTATACAGGCCTCAAACACCACACACACACACACACACACACACACACACACACACACACACACACCTACATCTCCTCTCTCTTGTGTCGGAGAGCACAACTCTACAGCGGATAGTTTTGTAAAAAGACGCTGTTGTCTTGCCTGCATGCTGCTTTAGTTTTACATTGTACATAGGTCTTAATTTATTCGACATGATGTTTATATTAGCGATCATTGCAGCCACTGTGACAGTGATTGATTTCATACGTTGCCATTTTAGCTCCAAGACAAGCAGTATTTTTTAGGTGATGAGGAGCTTTTTTTCTTTCTTTTTTTATTGTTCACAATCCTGCACTCTTTTTCACGTGTAAATCTGTGTGTTTGTATAAAAACATAGAAAAAAAAATCCATAGAACTGGAGAATGTGATTGGTCGTATCTTGTTGGTGATTTCCTTCTTATTTCCAGACTTTGCGTCCTGGGGTTGAGGAAGAAGTGTGAGGGGCGCGTGAACTGTGTCCTGAAGCTGTAATACTGTTTGTACATTTGTGAATGTGCATGAGAATATTGTGGACGTTATATCTGTTGTAGTAAACTGCCCCTGCGGAGAGAAACACTTTTACATATTGTGTAGGGCGCAGGAACAGAGCGGACACACACCGTGAAAAAGATACTGTTAAACTGATCCCAGAAACAGATGCAGGAGCTTTTCTGTGAGGGGAAAAAAAAATGTTTTAGTGACCAGTGTCTTTTCACAGGTGTTCAGTTTGTGTAACCCAGTGACGAGGTTATTCTGTACAGTTTGACGAGATGATCCTCGGCCCTGACATCCCATATTTTTCTCATGGGTGATTTAGTTTCCACTGCTTGTTGAAACCTCCATGATGTTAAAGTGCTTGATATGTGTCCACCCCTCGCTCTCCCTCTCCCTCTCTTGATGTTGTTCGTACCCTTTCTCTAATCTAGCTGAACGTGATAGTACCTGTAGTTTGGTAGATGGATGTTCTACTTTGATAAGATACAAAGACGAATATAACAGAATAAATACATTGTGGCTAAACGTGATTTTAAGAGACAGGAAATAAGAAAACTGTCTTACAGTCTGAACCATCCTCCCTGAGTCCCTTTTACAAAAGTAGTTTGTACATGTCGCGTGTATAACACAGTTCTATGATGGTTTTCCTGATGGTATTTGTATTTCTGTATACACTTTGGTGATCCTGTCATATCTGGGTTTTATAAACCACGATTATTTTTAAAACTCACTCTGCTTCTCGTCTCTTTTTTCCCCCCTCTGTTATTATTGACGTTTCAGCTGCACAAGTCTCTTCTAATCTCTCAGTTTATCACAGATTCTAGTTTTAGGTGTTTTGCGGATGTCTCTGAGCCTTTGTGATGGACGAGACGCTGTTCTGAGTGAGTATCTCGTCCTTTAGTGGGGCTTTGATGCTCTTCTGTGAATCTAAGTGTGTGCACATTAACACGTTTGCGTACAGCTTATTCCTCCAGCTCTAAATGCTTTACTGAGGTGGTCGGGGGTTTTGGTTTCCTCTTCTGATGGATTCATTTATGTTCTTGATGTCTGTTTACAGTAGACTGCACCTGGGAGTAGATAAGTTACTCATTTTTATGATATATTGTACTATGACTTTTTTAAATAACTTATTTAATACCTTTTCTTCCTCCCCAACCGGTGCAGACAGATGTCCGTCCTCCACAGAGCTGGGTCTGTCCGATGTACCTGCCTGTTAAAGGGAAGGTTTTCGTTGCCTACGCATGCTACGGAGGAATTGTTGGTTCTATGTAAATCATAAATAAGTCATAGAGTGTGGTCTATACCTACTCTGTAAACTGTCCTGAGATAACTTTTGTTATGATTTGGCCCTGTAAATAAAATTGAATGGAATGATTCTTTATGACTTGTAATCATACGATGACTGTCCTGACTTTTTTCTTTTTACTCTGACATTCTGACTAAACTATTACTTTATCATCACATCCCTACTATGACTTATTTTTATGACATACTTTTTTATGACACACTTTTCTTTGACCTTTTTTACGACATACCAAATACTATGACATTTTAATATTTTTTTGTGAAATACAAGACGACTTTTTTCCGACTAAAACCTCCAAAGCGTAGACTATGGGGCTGTTAACTGTCGTTTCTACGCAGTATGGAAAAGTAGGTCATTTCATTTCCAGGTCTGGATAAGTTTGGGAAAATGTTTGTGTTGTTTCCAGACTACTATCTCTCTTTCTAACATAAAATATATTAACATAAACAAATCAGAACAACTTTACTAATGTTAAGATGCTACTATTCTATGACTTTTATGGGGGGCTTATTTTTTGGACACATTTTTCTATGACTTGACTTTTTCCAATAAATTCTGCCCGACTGCTTTAGACAGGCTGTCTTATGACTGAGTCAAGCAATTTTTGGACTTATTATATTTTGAATTTTTTGGACTTTTTCGACATACTATACTGTGTTTTTTTTTTCTTTTTTCGGCTTATTTTTGGACGCACTTTTCTATCACTTTCCTGACTTAAGTCATAGGGTTCCTCCGCAGTATGGAATTTAATCTGAGTCATTTCCAGGTGTGGATAAATTTGGAAAAAGGGAAAAGAGTTTGGAAAACTGTTTGTGTTGTTTCCAGACTATTATCTCTCTTTCTAACATAAAATATATTAATATATACAAATCGAAACAAGTTTACTAACGTTAAATTCACTAATATTCTACGAATTTTACAAATCAAAAGAAGTTTACTAACTCAACACAGTCGACCTGTAGATGATATGAAACTAATCGAGCTGGCTGTAGAATGGTGTCAGGTTACCATGGTTACCGTTTTTCCATCGTGTCGTCTGCATTTCATTCATAACATATTTTTATTTATCATTTTATTTATTTACAGTATGTTTACTTCATCTAAAGCCAGTTACGCACAGACTCATGTTTTCTTCTGTAGTTCCTGGTTAATGTCCATCCTGTCCATGTTTCTGTTTCTGTCACAGGTTCAGTTTTTAATTTCACCCTTTTAGAATTTAGCTTAAATAAAATACTGTGCATTGAACAGGTCTCTGTTTGGGGTTATTTTTATGAGCTACAATACGTTTGTACAATGTCTTGTGATTACTTGGCAACATAACGGCATACATAGTCAGAATTTAAGATTAAAAGTTGGATTTTAAAACCATTTATTTACATAATAAGCATCTAACAATTGGTATTCAGATGTTTAATATTGAGCCTGAAAAAGTACAGAAATATTAAATATGAAAATGTGTAGCAAGGAACCCTGGTAGTTTTATTTTCCCAACTAATCAATTTGTCTAGAAAATGTTTGGAAATTGTGAAAAATATGTTTCCCAGAGCAAACGGTGACGTCTTGTTTTGTTTCATCAACAGTTTAAAACTCAAAATATATTCAGTTTACAGTGATATAAGATTTAAGGCGCTATTGATATTTCTGCTTTAAAAGTAAATTAATATTTGAATATGAGTAATTGGTCAATCTGCCGATCGTCTAATCAATGAATTGCTTCAGCTCATATTAAGTTTTTATTGATAGTGTCAGAACAAACAAACAGCCTGCCAGTCAACATCTAAGAAGGTCACAACTAGGTTGTTTATTTTATGATAACTGATACAGGATAAATGTTATACATTCTATTTTAACACTGATATTTTGCTTTTATTTTCAATGTCAGTATGCAAAAAAAAGACAATACAAAGTAAACATTGAGTATCATGAATATGATACATAATTTGACTGCTTTCTCCATATTAAACCAATTAATTTAAGGACTCCTTGTTGCCTTGGTGATAACTTGTTTAGCTACAACACAAAAAAGGGATAAAATAGAAAAAAATCAAAACAAACAAAATGCAAAACATCAAGAGTTGGCTGACAGCAAACACTGTAAAGAACCACATGATCTTAAGATGTATCAATCAACTCATGTAGATGCATATATAAAAATACAGGATCCCTGCTTTATATATATATATATGCACATACAGTAACAATGCAATCACTAGAGTTGTAGAGCCTGTACTGGGCATACAAACAGACAAAATGAAGAGAGCAGGATACACATACACACGTTTACCATTATCTCTCCATATAAACACGCATAAACCAACCAACCAACAAACAGAAGGCTCTCTGGCTTTAGAAGCTAAAAACTACACTCGACTTAAAAAAAAGAAGAAAAAAGAAACAGACATTCACATTTCTGAAACAAATTTCATGATCTCATAACTTCTCGCCTGATCAACCGTCTCGGTGTCCATCAACTTTTAGTGCCACCAGAGAAGCTACAATAATGATGATGAAGAAGAAGAGCTCCATTTGTGCCGTCGTGTCCAACTCGTGCCATCAATCAGGGCCGAGTTCACTGTCATTGATTACTTTGCTGTCTGTGTTGGTCCTTTTACTCCACGGCGTCGCTCCTCTCACTGTGCACTCATTCACTGACTCACTGTCCACCGGTTTAAACGGTCCAGAGTCTGCACTGTGTCTTCATCCGTCAGTGAACCTGAATGAGTGGACATGTCGTGGAGGAAGGTGGAGGTGGGGGACTGCAGCCGTTTATGTCTGTGTTAGTGTATGAATGTCCTGTACGTCCATGCATTTACCTGTGTGTGCTGTATGTCCTTCTCTACGGGGAGGCTGGGGCTTTGCTACCGCTGTAATGAACTTGGTATCTGTTCACCGGTTGCCCTTTCACCTCAGTCGAAAGGCAGGTCGTCTTGCAGGGGATCATGTCCTCTTCCTCCTCCCCCATTAGCCAGTTCTGCACTGAGCGATCAGCCGAGGCCGTAACGTGATCGGCTTGCCAGCCCTGGTGCCACTTGTCAAAGCGTTCATGCTGGCTCGCTGCCACTCTGTGCTGCGACTGTGGGGGGAAATTAAAAAACGGTCAGACACCAAAACAAGATTTAACAAGCAGAAAATGAACAAGTGAGATTTGATTTTCTCGACACACATTATCACCCAGATTCACAGGAAACTAGAGACTGAAATTAAATGCAGACTCCAGCCTACCTTCCTGGCCTTGACCAGCGCTCCTCTGCGGTACATGTAATCCTCAGAGTTCATGACAAACACCATCTTGTGAGTGTTGAGTTTAAATCGACAGTCCAGACTGCCGGCGTTTTCCACGCCCAGCTGGCGGTGCCACTCTCTCCTGCAGCGCATCGCCTCCACCTGCCGCACCTGCCAGCGACGGAAACGACGCAGGTTCCTACAGAAGAGACCATTAATTAGACTTTAACGTGCTGATCGGACATATTTTGAGGACAATTGAAAGAAATATCAGCTACACCAAAATGTTCTCTCAAAGGCTCAACATATAAAATAGAAAACAATAACTTTATAATAACTTTTTAATATTGTCTTGGTTCGACTCAGATGTGTATTTTATTTAATTAAAAAAATGTTGTATATCAATTAAATGTGGGCCAACAGGAAATATTATAAAAAATTTAACACACACACACACATATCAGCACAGCATACCACAACATTTTCCCTTGAAGGTTAGTAAATGTAGTTTTTGTTTGTGAGACCTTGTCAGTAATATGCTGATTTTACTGACAAGTTTACTGTTTGTGGTGTTGAATTACTCATCAAATTAAGTAGTGTAATGCAGACCTGATGGACAGGTGAATAGTAAAATGAAATCATGAATGTCACTGAAAATGCATCAGTTGTATGTGTAGTTGTGCTTAAAGTGTGTGGAAATTCAACTTTCTTTTGGTGTTAATGTACTGAATGCACTACTGTACTAAACTGTTTCAAATCTTGTCCAATTTGGACAAAATATTAGAAAACAAACTCTTTTTTTGCTTTTGTTCCCATTTGAGTCTAGTTCTGTGTCATAGGTTTTGTTTGGTTTCATGTTCGTCATTTGTTTTGCACTATAAACAAATGAAAAAAGAAGTGCCCATAAATATTTGTTGCCAGTGCATTGACGGAGCGATCACAAGCTGATCTGGTTGTATTATTCATACAAGGTGAGGGGCCATAAGATTTATAAATGCACGGCTGAAAATGAGAAGTGGTCTGGAGAAGTCTCAAAAAGTGTTATACCTTGGCAGAAATACGGGTTTGAAGAAGTAGCCCTCTGCTTGAGAACACAGACTGGACTCAGTTCCTACAAACTGCTCCATGTAGCTCGACAGGCACTGAGAGAGAAGACAGGAAAGGTTATTTACTGTACGGCAAAGATTCAGTCAGATTAATAAATGTGTAACTTTTCATTTCAAAGTGTCTTAAATGTGCGTTTACCTGTACATCTAACGGGTCATCAGCCTGGGCCTCTTCAGTGTCCAGCAGCTCGATGGTCATCGTCACATGACCCTTGTTTTGGAGAAACATCACCTGATGACACAGAATGCAGAGAAACATCAGTAAACCACCTCGAACCAACTTACAACGGCTGAATAAAACCAGGAGATTAAAGCTGTTAAAATCTCTAAAGAAGGCGTTGGCACAAGAGAAAGGGTTCCAACTGTAAGTGAATTAAAGGGGCCATGTTTATCTTGGTGTAGTATAACTGGGTGTATATAAGCAGCGTCACATCCCAGTCTAATTAAATGCAGATCAGTCATTAAGGATGGGCATCGAGAACAGATACTAAACTGATATCAGGTCCCCTGGTCAGTACTGAAACATTGATCCTGGACAAAGAGTGCTGCTATCTGAATTTAAGCAACATTAATTATCCTAACATTGCAGGTATTTGTACATTCCTAACTGTCCCGTAATGAAGATGAACCGCTTGCTTGCTCTCCAGTCATGGTTGACAGGGGAAAAACTGCACAATCGTTGGCTCACTTTACTAAATTCAAACCTGTAGTAGTTAGGCAGGCAAAAACTTTCTCAGGACGGGGGGGGGGGGGGTATCTCACTGCTGCAGACTCTGGCTTTTTTTTTTTTGCCTTTTACCTACTAGAGGCATTCAAATACAATATATGTACAAAGGGTAGTCGTGTGCAAAGGGGTTAAAACCAGCAACCTCATGAAACACAAATACAACATTGTACAGATCTGAGACAGGGCAGCGTGTTTGAGTGCTTTAGTAAAGCGGCTCAGCGCAGCCTGTTTGTTGTTCCGACGCTGAGGGGATTTGCCAAACTCAAAATTTGTCTCAGCCTCGTCAAGTCAGGGTAATACTCCTATCATTATAAAACATGATTAAATAAATCTGCAGTTATGAACTCAGGACATGGTTAGCATTGATTTTGTCTAATTTATGTTCCTAAATAATCCCATACACAACATCGATCAAGCTGCAGCCACAGCTTCGTCAGTGGATAGCAGAAGTCACCCAAGTCCAACACTAGATGAGGGGAAATGACACAGGGAAAAAAAAACAAATGTCACAGTCACCATGATTACTGTGAAAGATTAACAGCCCTTCACTGCAGTGGAGGTAAGTTGGTTTAGGTATGCACACAGTCACTGACTGCTTAGTTTAGAGAAAACTCAGTTTGTATCGTTTATGACATTTGTTGACCAGGTGTCTGAAGTAAATGCTCCTCTCATATACACACAGGAAAGTCAGGAAACAATTTAACTTTATAAAAAAAAAGAAGAAAAGATTAGATATAAAAACTGTTGAATATTTGTGCATTTTTTCATGTCTTTAGGTTTTGGACCGAATTATGGAGAGTAAGTATCATTAAGTTAAGAATCAGTATGGATATTGCGGTACCCATCCCTGTCAGTCATAACACAGAAGGAAAAACTGTAACCAACTTAAAAAGGAAATTAATTCAGAAAATGAGTTCTGTAAGACCGTCTGACGTCAGAGCTTCTCTGTATCCTGCTCAGGGACTACAGATTAAATTAGTTTACAGCCCACTGTGGTACACCTAAGAAGCTGTGCACGGTCCCTGTCAAACAAAAAGAAATACATAAAGAAAATGATTAACCCAAAGTAAAGCAGCTCTCTATTAAAGCACTCCTTTATAATAAATATTGATAAGTGATGTGTTTTTTTTGCGAGTGTTCTGGGGTGTTTCTACTGTTTTCTAAAAATACTGAACAACTATTTACAGCGTTTTTCCACTGCAGCGAAAATGGTGGTTGATTATTGAAAACAGTTTCACTGCATCAAACAGCAGCAAAATATCAGGGCCACGAATGTAATTCAGTCATACATTCACCCGGACTGCGCTCACCTTGAAGCAGTTCTCTTCGGCCATGACTCTCTCAGCTTTCCACTGGAAGCTGGTCTCCCAGGCTGCTCTAACGCACTGCGAGGACAGGTTTCCACCCGCTGCCCCCCTCTTCCTCTCTGCCAGGTAAAGATCGACCACCTGCAGACACACCTCGTCGCTCACGAGGTGCTGCAGCTGAAGCCAAAGAAAAGTGGGGGTTAGACTGTTTAACGTTGTAAATGTCTTCATTGTGTGATATGAGGGCTCCGTGTGACAGTTAACCTACCTGCCGAATGATGTTGTGGATGACCTTGTCGATGGTGAAGCCGATGTAGGCGTGGATGGTGAACATCTCTCTCAGAGTGTCTTCATACTGTGTGGAGTCAAGGTTTCCATCCAACAGGCTGCGCACCATATCAAGGAAGGCTGGGTAGTACTCCTCTAACTCCACCTCACCTGTGGAAGAAAAGGGTGTCCCATGTGTTACAACAGCATGTCCCACTCTAATAAAGTCACCTGTGTGGATCTGTTATGACAGGAAGGCTTGAATGGGATTTGGACCATTCGTCTTCACTTCCAATATGAATAAAATGATGAAGTTCAAGTTGAGTTTGTCAGAACTAAAAGCAGGAGTTGTGCGTTGCGGTCAATTCACCAATAGGAAAAAAAGTATTCCGCAACAAATCTGATAATTTATTAATTGCTAAAATGTCGCAGCCTTTTAAAATGTTCGATTAATTTCCTGTTTAAGACAGTGTTTGACTTGTTTAGGTTGTATGAAAATAGACATTAGACATGCAGGATAAGTTTTGAATAGTTTATTTAACGTGTTATTTAATACTGTTAAGTCTGCTTTGCTTTTTGCTGCCTGTAGGGGTTTGTGTGCGGCTCAGGAAACCGCCCAGGTAATATAAGGGCAGGTGTGTGTTCGTCAGGCAGAAAGCCAAATGTCAAGTGAAAGAGGCGGTGGTTGGAAAAAGTCTTTCGACCGCTTTATTAAGCTCACTCATAGCTCATAATGGTTTATTTGTTTCCCAGTATTATTTCTTTAATTTAGAAGAACGTTTTGTTCATTTTTGGAGTGTGAAATAAACAATAATTTTTTTAAGTTGCTAGTTTTTTCTAAATGTTTTTGTAAGCGAGTCAAGCTGACCCCGCCTGCTGTTACTACGGCTCAAACAAAGAACAGCTGAGACGCACAGTAAAGAACATATAATATTGGGGTTCTGAACTGTGTGTTGGACTAAACCCTCAACAATGGTGTGATGACATTTTCCACTGTTGTTGGTTTTATAGAAGATTCATTAAGACAATCGGTAGTTGCAGCCCCATTCTGTGGTTTACTTGCTTTACATTAGGAATAGCACCTGACTTCTAAAATAACCAATTTTGCTGTTTATGGCAGCTGGTTTAACTGGAGCTCAATGGGTTACAATAAACAGATATTAGCAAATAGATCAGGCTTTACATCAGTGATTCTCAAACTCTGGGCCATGGGAGCTGGCCAGGTGTGCCTTGAAATGAGTCTTATGTATGACTTGCATAGAATCACACGTACAGCTGTGCCCCTGAAATACTTGTTCTCACAAACGGTGTGCCAAAAAAAAAAAGACTTGTATGTTATGTAAAGCAGTGGTTTTCAAAAATGGCCGTGTTTTTTCACCACTTCAGCGCAATAACAGATACTGTATGAACAGAGCTACACTGAGACAAAATGTCATATAATACTACACTAATGTGCTTCTAACAAGGGTCAGTGAAATAAAAACCAACTGAACAGTTTTATCTGTTATTTTGTTCTTATCTGTTATTCTCTCTTCAACATAATGCCATTTAAAATTCTGGCAAAGCAAAGAATAGCAACAGTCTTTTCAACATGTGGAATCCTTGTCAAACAAACCCTTCCTCTCGTAGTGTGAGTATGACTCAACGCTGTGAATCCTGCAATCATTTAGGGGAACTGACATCAGAAATAGATTTAAATTCACTTTCTGATTTAGCATTCATTAATTAGAAGTAATTAACTCATCTCTCCGATGAGGTAATGCATATATTACAGCTCTTGATCATGGTTCAAGGATCTAAAACAAAACCTACACTGAGCTTATTTCACCATGTCCAGTCGTATGTCGCAGGCAGTGGAACTCAACTTAAAGTGAAATTATGGCGCAAAATGCTCCCTTGGTCTTTTTTTGGCAATTACATGCATCAAATAAGCCATCGTGCATGAACTATTAACGGAGCAAACCGGTAGAGTCGCTAAAAGCCTGATTAGATCGGGGCATTACAGTGAAGGCATTAAAGCTGATTTTTTTAACCACTAACACTGCTACAGTAGCATGATAAGAGTCCCGACACATTAACCAAAGCACCAACAACGTAGTTCGTGAACCCGAAGTTTATTAAAAGACTTAACAACTGACCCCGGTACCAACTCCTCTCGTAGTAAAGTCCATTCATGTCGAGTCGATTACCAAATGCAACCCAAAAGGAAGGAGCCCATTGGTGCTTTGTTTTATGTGTAGGGACTCTTCTCATGCTTCTGCATAAGCTCTGTGTTATTTTGGGCAATATTAAAAAAGTTAAAAAAGCCATTTTAATGCCTTCACCGTACTGCCCAGAGCTAATCAGTGTTAGCCACGTCTGTCTGTCATTGACTCTGCCGAATTTCTCCGTTAATAGTTGTTACACAAAAACTGTCTCTGTGGCTTATTTGATTTCTGTAAGTGCTGAAAAAGTCCATGGGTAATTTTGTGCCAGAATTACACTTTAATTGTACCACTCTAGTATTGCATAACTAACCAGGAGCTGAACTTACTGGGCTGTTTGAGGCGGAGCTCCATGGCCAGGTCGCATGCTTTTTCTCTCCTTCCCTCGGCCATCAGCAGCCTCTCCCTGCTCTGCTCAGCTCGGTGCTCCAGCAGCTGCCGCTCTGCCTGCCGGTAAACCCGCAGCAGCCGCGAACACAGGGTCTGGTGCAGCCGCAAGAAGAAATACCAGTTGTTGTTTACGAAGAAAAGGTTGTAGACACCGTCCAGCTCCTTCTGATGCTCTGCTTCAGGGTCGCGCAGGTCCACCTTCTCCCCGGGGGCACCTGAACCCGTTTCCATGGGCGTAGATCCAGGGGTAGATGAGGCAGTCCCTGCTTGCTGGCTCGTGCTACTGGAGGTGGTGGAGGCCTCTGTGTCTGGAGGTTGGGATGGGCTGCAGCGCCTCCGCCTGGACTCACCATTGAACTGCTGCAGGGGTTGGGACTGGGCCTGGGGCTGTGATTGGGCAGGCTGGGGTTGAGACTGACTCCCTGTAGCTGCTGCTGCTGCTCCTGATGCAATATTAGAATTACCATTTCCTCCTCCCACGCCTCCTGCTGCTGCTGCTGCTGCTGCTCCTCCTCCTGTTGCTGCTGCTGCTGCCGCCACCGCTCCACCACCTAATCCTCTTTCTCCCCCCTCCTCAGGCTCAACCTCCTCATCTGTCCAGTCTTCAGTATCACTGAGCTCGCCACGGCGGGAGAAGAACAGGTCGGGGACAAAGTGCTGGATGATGCGCTTGATGTGGTCCTTGTCGTCTTTGTGGATGGTGGGCTGACGTTTGACATGGTAGATGATGAGCGAGGCAGCGTCCTCCAGGATCTGTTTGTCATCGTACGTAAACACCATGTGAGGCTCGCTGGATGCGGCTGCTCCTGAGCCGTTACGGCTCTGCTGGCCAACTCCGCCCTCTTCTGTGCTCTGCTCCTGACGCTGCCAGACACAGAAAAACGATGAATGCCGGCAACTTCAGAAAGACATACTGTGTCACAAACTTTCTACTTTATATACATGTTACAGGAACAATATGATTGATTCTGAAGTTTTCCTCTAACAGCAGCACTACAAGGATGAAAATAAAACATAAAAGGAAATGACAAAATAATATCAACTCAAGGTCCATTTACTTTCTTTCTTATACTGGAGCTTTCGGTCCTATCAACGATCCCCATCAGCAGCAAGTGTATAACCATGAACTTGTAATTGATTCTTGTGATTCAGTCTTGAGTTTAAATCGGTATGTCAACTTTTGTTTACAATGTCAAGACTGAACTGTACAAGGAAACCAGAAAAAAGGAGCAAAGACTAATTTGCTTAAATGAATACTGGGTATTAAGTCACCTAGTTATCACAAATATGACCACCAGAATAAGATGAATCCTTTTTGTTTGGAGGGCTCTACAACTATAAAGAAAAGAATCTCGGTGAGTGTGTCTCTAATTCACATAAGGATCAAGATCAATCATCCGATCTACTTCACACCTGGCAGATGTGTTGCTGGGGACGTACTTTGTGTTGAATTTGGTGCAATTTGTGGCACTTTAACAACAACTTGTGTTTTGGTCTGTAACTTTTGATCTGTAAATCTCAGACACAACTCTGTGGAATATGTGGGTCCAGACGAATCTAACCCTGAAGGCCACGCCAACTGGCATCTAGATTGTTTTTTCACCTTAATTGTGTCTAAATCTGGGTTGGTTTTTTTGCTTCTCCTCCAACACAATTTGAGCAATCACCAAATTTGGTACAGAAAATCTCTGGACGTGACCTTTTCTGATGTCACTATAGCTGGTTCTCAAACTTTGCTCAAATGTTGTGGGCTCATACCACAAAAATATATCTCCAACCACTTCTGGTGGACGTGTAGATATGCTGTCCAAGTGGCCATGACAAATATAGTCAATTTGGCCAATAGGTGGCGCTGTAGCAGCATCATCTAACTATAAAGAAATTAAGCTCTAGTCTTACACATATCTCAAGATTTCTTCCAATCATCTTCACACTTGGCAGATGTATTGCTGAAGACCGAAGGGAGTGCAGTGTTGAGTGTGAAGTTGAACTCAGATAAGCAATTCTTGAGAACGCAGCTAGCAGCACCTCTGAACAGGTACGCCCCAACTGGGCTCTGCACTATTGTTTTTATGTGAAGGGGCTTTAAGAGTTAAGGTATTAGGAGAGTTAACTTGCCCTTAACAGTTTAAAATTATAATCAATAATTTCATTGTGACCAGCTTCCAGTATAACTTTACAACCTAGCCCAAAAATCATACATTAAAGTAATGATTAACTATTCATATTATAGGAGATGTTGAGTTGGGATGGCAGACAGGAAGAAAGTTTTTACCTCATCGTAGACACTCTCAATCTCATTGAGAAGACTCTTCGATCGCAAGGCCTTCATGTCATTCTGTTTGAAATTGACTCCTTGGTGGTCGAGGGACTTCAGGTAAGCCTTCTCGTACTGCTCCCTCCAAATCTTATTGAAACCCTGCTGAGCCTCCCTCCACTCCTCCTCCTTGGCTTTCAACCTGTAAAGGAAGACACACCTGTAATGTTAATACTTCACAAAACACAGCCATGACTATTAATGTGTTAACATGTCTGTCACAGAACTTTCTTGTGCACATGACAGATTATAGGGGTTCAAGTATCTGCGGGAAGGAACGTGTCAAGTTGTCAGGATGCAATCTCCATTTGAAAGCCTGCCACGTGTTAAACACACATTTCCATGTGCCCACGTCAAGAACACCGAATACACAAACACTTTTTTAAAAAAAGCTGTTGTTGGTATAGTTCACCTTTGTTGGCAGGATGCACAAATATCCCTGCCTGTTGATACAAGGATCTTATTCATACGGTCAGCAAATCAACACTTCTATCACACTGTCCGTTAAATAAGTAGGATTTCTCCGGTGCGGTTTGTAGACACAACATTAAAAGTTTGCTTCAGCAAGGTTGCCTCCTCCCTGGCTTATTGACATCAGAACACTGACCGCCCAAACTCCTGCTCACCAGCTGGTGAAAGCCAATCCCAGACTCCCTGTTGTTATGGAACGAGCTTTGTCCGCTTGGCGTTGATATATTTGCCTTTTTCTACACTGTATCTACCATTTTCGTATCTTTTTTTGGACTCATGCTTTCACATGTGTGGCAGTTACACTCCCAGTGGCCAAAGGCTAATGCCCCGAAATGTCTGAAACACAGCAAATGATAAAAAAGAAAAACCACAGGCAGAGGGCAGGGGCTCTAGTGGGTCATAAGTGATTACTGGTTATTGTATGAATCCATTCATTGTAAAGTTGTCTAAGAGCAGAATTTTAAACTCTGATAAAATACTATCATAAAACTAGAATTGCCACCATGCAATTGTATGCCTCCGCCAGACAGTCAAGTTGCAGTTTACATCCCAATTGTCAAGACTTACATCATTTTTGTAATGAAGACTTTGAAGGGATTTTATGAAAATATTAAGTGTATTCCTGGGTGAAACGTGGATGTTTCACACACGTATTCAACTCAGGAGTGCAGAAGATCTAAACAGCCACCACAGTTTCAAGATTAGTGTCACCAACTCAGCATCTGACAAAATGTCTCTCCTTTTCTTCCTGAGTAATGGCGTTTAATAATGGACAGAAACATTATGATGTCACAGGAAAGTTGACCTTTGGGATAAATGTCATCATTTTATATCCTATGAAAAATTTGTGTCAAATATTGTCACAATTAGCAAAGGAATTATTGACTTATGGCCTAAAATGCAATTTGTGAGGTCACACTGAGATAATGTGTTCACAAGAAAAGGAAAGATAAGTATGGACAACCCGAAAACATAATGCCTCGGGACATGGCGCTCTCACCAGCGCAGACGCATAGAAACGATGCTCTTTCAATACCTCGACAACTTTCTTACTTAATTAACATTGTACATTTGTGCGGCATTGGGTTAAAAATCTGACTGCAGGTCTGCTTTTTTTTATAGATTCGATCATCAAACGTGGATATGGTAGTTTTGATAAACATGGTATTAAAATGTATTGCGTTGACAATATTACTATTAAACCATAATCACTTTCACAGACAGCTGTATTTGGCCATCAGAGCAGAAATTAGAAATTAGAAATTAGCAGTAAAGTTGATAAGTGGTAGCAAATGGTTTTATATTGTCGCTGGTTTGTGTCTGTAAACACAGCGCTTACATAAATAGAATACAGTCAGCAGTAACCGTGGTCCTAGTATTCATCATGCATATGTGGAATGTGAATAACCTGATTTCTCTGTGCTCATGTAAACACCATATCCCAAAATGATCATAGGATAAGCCTCATAAACGGGATATTCATGTCCATCTAAACACACTGTTGTACAAGAAAATTTGAGCATTCTATGACTATGTCAAGTTGAACATAAAAGTAATGCATGCATAAACAATTCTGCCAGTGAATTTCTTCCATTAATCATTTTACCAGTGAAGAAACTAGAAATAAAAAGTCCTGACCTCTTGAGCACCACAGGCACAGCGGTAGCGGGACTCCTCTTCAGTCCCTCAATGATCTCGGGGGCTTTGTCACCATAGATACGATACACAGCACGGCGCTGGATGACCTCGGAGGTGCCGCCCAGGCAGTCGTCTAATCTGAATCGGTCCTGGTCCTCAGGTGAAAGACGGGAGAGCTTCTTCTGGACACTCTCTAGCACCCTGATGGTGGCCAGGTTTGTCTCCAGAACCACATCCAACTATAAGTGGAGAGTTACAGACAAAGCTTTTAAGACTAAAGTATAGTGCCAAGTGCTCTGTGCTAAAGCTTATGATCTCTCCTCTTTTATGAGAGATTTTTTTAAAAACAAATACACATCGGGGAAGTTGTGATGTTTATATAAACCTCCCTTCTTGTAAACAGAATCCTTGTTAGGATGTACGCACCTCGAATCTTTCATCCTCGCAGCGATGCAGCTGCTCCTCATAAGGAGTCTTCTTCGAGCTGACGAAGGTGGAGTCTTCTGACCAAGACGGAAATGACACCCAGGTGTCGTTCAACACCTACACACATAGACATCAATGTAAAATCATTAATGGGAAATCTCTTTCTACAGGAAAATATTTCACGATGACATGCCATTCTAGCATTTCTGTAATTTACTACATTTACGCTAGGAAACACAGTAATATGCCAGCAAAAGACAGGAAAGAAGAAGACTACTAGTATGTAGACAGTGCATGTTTCAAGCTTTTTAGTAAAATCTACTTCGCAAATATTTTATTAGGAAAGAAATCCATTCAACACATCTATCTGAAGGATACACACAATGCATCTTGGTGAGGAACACTGAACGTAAACAGAAACTCCACTCGTCATTGATCTAGTGCCAACTCTTTAGGAAAATGTAAGTGGGTGTACCTCCTTGCAGAGGGCAGTGCGCCCGCTGCATTTAGGCTGCTGGTAGGTCTTGGGCAGTGCTCTGTAGCTGGACCCCAGACGCTTGCAGGAGGCATAATCCACCTCCCTGCCCCCTCCCCCCTCCATGTAGCGATCCGACAGCCCTGACACAGCATGAGAGAGCTCTTTGTCCCCCAGAAATGACTTGAACTGTGTGTACAGTTCGGGAAACTTCCTGGAAGGAGATGGATGATTGAGTCATGATTGAGAGATGAATCAGGAGGACGACCGATTAAAAAAACAAGTGTTACCCGTCTGAAGCCATCAAATAATCCTACTAGTGAGAATATGAGTAAAAAATCGTATTGATAAGACCATACAAGTTCGATAATTATTGATCATATCACTACTATTTGCATATACCTTTAAAACATTCTTTAAAAGGGCCCTGGTAGCTCACCTGCTCGAGTTTACACACCATGTACCAAGGCTGAATCCTTAGTACAGTGGCCCTTTGCTGCATGTCCTCCCCTCTCTTTCTCCTGCCTTCCCTGACTCTCTCCAAGCTATCACTATTTTTAAAAATCTTAAATGATCCAGAAAGCCTTTTAGACATGTCAACATTTTTAACAGTAGTTGCCAGCCTGCAGAAATACCTGTATGCTTCTTCTAAAAGACGATACATTAGCCTCTACACTTCCTGTTCACTCCCTGCAGCTACTGTATCCATTCATTTGTACATTTATTTGTCTGATTTCATCCAACTGAACCAATTCACACATTTATTCAGCTCAGTCATCTTTCCATCCACTCACCCCAGGAAAGGAGTGACTAGCTGTAGCAGCTCCGCTCCCGAAACTACTTCCTGGTTAAACAAGGCGATGCAGCGCAGGAAGTTCTCATAAACCTCCTGGCTTTTGAACAGGCGACGAACCTGAATGACGAGGAGGTTCACAGAGAAGTCACACCAATTAATTTCTTTTCTTTAATTAGCCATTTAAAAAACAGTGGCAGTGGGTCAAAAGAATAGTATGAGACATAGAAGAAAGAAATCTAACATCACTGCCATGGAAACTGAAGCCTCACCTTATCAAAGAAGGAGAACTCTCTTAAGACTCCATGTTTGCCAACTGAAGCAAAAGACTGATCTTTGGTACAGGAATATTTCATTTTTTTCTAAATAAAAAAAGAAAAGAAATGAATGCTTCATGGTCTTTTTACATATACATTGTTAAAGTTATTGTAGTTGAAGCTTTTTCCAAGTGTTTCTTTAGGAACAACAACAATTTGAACCTTTGCAAGGACATGTGTGCCTACACTGGTGAATTGCCTGAGGTGGTTATTCTAAATTGAGAGTTTACCTTGAGCAGTGGGGACATGTGCTGCAGTAGGATGGGCCTGGGCCTCTTTTTGTTCTGTTTGGATAACGTGTCCTCCTCCTCTGGCCTTTTCAGCTGCTCTTTCCCTCCTGTCAGTGAGCTCCCTGTGAACTACAAAGTGTAGAAAAAGTGTCACAAATTGAAAAATACCCGTAACATGACATGACACGTTAAAATACCTTGTTTTGTGCAACCAACAGTCCTTTAAATGTACTTTCATAGAAGACTTAAAAAACACAAAGATTTGAGGAGCAATAGCCGGTGAATCTTTTGACATTTTTGCTTGGAAAATGACGATCTTCATAAATCAATTTGTTTTTTAAATAGCCGACAACGAATGTTCTGTTGTTACTTGTTGTTTAGCAATACATTCACCAAGAATACCATTAGTAATTCAGTTGTGATCTATGTTAAAACACTGAAAATAAGATGAAATCACATTGAAAATATGGTATTTTTGGTTTAAACATTCCACTGATTAAGTCACAACCATTTTGATTTTTACATACATACACATTACACTGTCTGCTGTTTTACTGACCAATGATCTCTTGGCATCGGGTAAGAATTGCCCAAACTCAGCCAGCAGGTCTTCTTGCCCCTTGAAAAGACTGGCGACTTTAGAAAACACCTCATCTTCTGTCATCCCGCTGCTGCCCCGGCTGCCCCGACTCTCCTTCACCTCCAGCTGCTCCTTCTGAGGGGTGGCAAGGAAACAAGTGGTGATCAGAGGGGCCTCAAACTTAATTTTAAAAAGTAGAAATTCTTTGGCCAGGCTACACATGGTAGTCATAGTCTTGGTGCAGGAGACACAAACTGTCCTTCAAGGAAGAGGGGTTCCAGTGGCTGTTGGCCTTCTTAACAATTGATAGCACTGTGGTCACTTTAACTCCTTATTTTTATCCAGTGAGGCACTGTTGCACTTTGTTGATTGATGATCGTTAATTGTTGTCCCATGTCACTCATGTCGTCGTGTATTCCATCTCTTTTAATCATTAGGTCTTTGTCATCGTGTATGTCATTATTGTACATTTTACTGTTGTTTTTGCTGCTGACTGTACTGCAAATTGCCCTCCGGGGACTATAAAGATCTCTTGACTTGACTTGAGGCTAGTGTAGGAATTGACACAGGACAAAAACACATCAACTATGACCTTTATCTAACTGCAATTCTTATTTAAATTACCATAAAGCAACTTAGAAAGGGCTCATATTATCGTTGTTATTGAGAATAACAGTGCTGTGAGACCTGGGCTTTGCTAAAACTGTTGCTGCCCCCAAATAGTTGACCAAGCACTGGCCAACCAAAAAAATCATTAACAGACCGAAATTTCATTGGTCGATTGGTCGCTGCTGACAGGTCCCTTGGCTGTACTTCGCAGATAGACAGTTAACAGTTAAGAGTCATATCGGGAAAAATGTATAAAATATGGGATCACATTGAAAAGAACAAGGATGACCCCAAGAAGGTCACATGCAAACTTTGCAAGGAAAACTTTGCCACACTCGTCCACGAGGAACATGACCTCCTACCTTAATCATGCAAGTAACGTTAGCCTACCTACCTGCCAATGGCGGCCCGTTCCGACAGTTTCCTTGTTGATTTTTTCTGACACATTCAGAATTAGAATCTGAAATAATTTGCCGGTGTCATTAACAGGCGGCAGACTTGTAGCAAGCAGCTGTACGCACTTATAATGGTTATTAATTATGTTGAATTATGTTATTTAGTCTGAGGCTATACTTGGGGGGGTATATACACAGTAAATCTAAAAAGTCGACTAATCACTCTACATGACGACCACTTGTCGACCAAGAAAATCCTTGGTCGGGGGCAGCCCTAGCTAAAATCCTACAAGAACAGTCCAATCTTTCAGTTGGAACAGGAGGAATCTAAGAAAAACTACAACTCCCCTTCATTGTTTTTGTTTTTAAAAACTTAAATCACAACATTTGATCTCCACAGTACCTGATATGTGTGAAGAATCTCTAGGAAGGCTCTGTAGATCTCTGGGTGATCCAGGAAACGGTTTTTAATCTTGTTTACATAGCTGATGGCACTGTCGAACTCTACGGGGCTTGTCTCTGAGGCAGGTGGGGATACAGATGAGGTGGTCGCCTGATTCTGGCCCTCTCTGCTAGTCAGAGGAAGAGAAAGCCTGCTAGGAGGCTCTGGAGGTCCTGCGGGGGTTGAGGAGGATAGGGACTCCGTTGGGGCAGCCTTGACTTCACTGGTCTGGGCAGGTCCAGCTTCAACGCTGGCAGCAGAGGCACTACCTGAGGTTGCGGTCACTGCAGAGGTGGTGACACTCTTCCCCTGCTGTCCTGGGGACACCTGGGCAGATGAAGCAGAACGACGTTGAACCGCATGGTTAGATGTGCATTAATTTAGGTGAATGAAGTTGTTTACTTCAAATAAGATTTGGGGAATAATATCGGTGGTTAAGCAAGGTTAATGATGTAAACTTGTAAACACTGTTGTGAGCAGTACATTGCACTCAAATAATTTGAGGAGAAACAAAATGGAAACTAAGTAAAACTACAACTTTGAGTTACCAAAACAATTTTAAGAATGGTCACTTTTCTAATCTATAGATAATGATTGCATTGTGGACATTACTTTTGCTTTGTGAGAATTATTTAGGGCACTTTATAGCGCATGAACGTGACACTGACAATTCAGACACTCATATAAAACAGACAGTAAATATAGTGCACTATACAGTAAAAATGGAGGAATTTCTGACACAGTAAGTGTTTCCCTTAAGTTTATAACTAAGTTTCCTGTTATACAAAATATTTTTCACACTCGATTAGATAACACATTGTGCATATTTTTACTCTACTTTACTCAATAATATCACATTAATATTGAGTGAAACATTTACATCCTACATGACGTTTTTTGATGCACTATTAAGTCAAATAGAAAATCAATAAGGGAGGCTTCTTTTTTACAAAAACATTAATTCGGACCATATTCAGTGACACGGCTGCCAATTACAGTTTGCAAATCTCAAGTAACACTCTGCACACACCTCCACGGGTCCTCAGGTTGCCCAAACAAATTCCTTAGTCAAGTCGTCCAAAGAAGAAAATCTCTCCCACAAGAAAACATCATTAGCATTTTTTTTTTCAGAGAGGAATGTTTTATGCAGGAAAAGTATATTAAATCCTTAATTTAATCTGGCAGGGGGGGTACCTAAGAGTGACTGAAAACACTTAGATTCAGTTTTAATTCAGGTGACATTTGGAATGGTTTCATCTTGTTTATAACCTCATCTGAGACCCTGTTTACACTTTGTTTTAAAATGCTTCTTGGGAGATCCTATCACTACTGCACAGTGCTAAATAGAAGTTTAAACAACAACTAAGATCCAATCACTCAAACCACTTGCCGAGGTGGTCTGGGACACATTTGACCACATGAAGGACATGGTGGTTGTTTTGTTGACAGTGCGCCAGCGCTTTATAATTGCCCATTTACGGCGATTTGGACAAAGTGCCGTGTGGTCATGCTTTCGCACTGTGTTCATGGTCCTTGTACCACCCAGAGGAAGTGATGTAGGGAGTAACAACATCTAAACACAGGTGGTCAGCTGGAGATGCATGATACACAGACACAGGTGTGAACGAGATGTGTCTCGGCTTTCCACTTGTGTTCGGATCACTGAAAGGCATTTTAAAACTAAGGGTTTTAAAGCAAACCACACTGGATCAGCCTTGAGTCAGGGTGCATCTAAACCGTACTAACTTATTCTGTATATGTTTTAGATCCAATTGTAGACAACGTATGTTGCTCAGTCCTTAGGGACTTGGCTTGAGAACTGAAGGGTTGCTGGTGCCCTTGAGCAAGGGACTGAACCCCCAACTTGATGCTTCCTCATGGGGCAGCCCTCTCGCTCTGACATCTCTCCATTAATGCATGTGTATATGAATGAGACTGGCACTAAAAGGATTGTTTTCTTTTCTTTTTTTCTTATCTATCAAGCTGTCTAAGAGAGATATTCATCCACTGCACCACTTTTAGTACACTTTACAACACTGTCAGTTTATTAGATAGACCTGTCTAATAAATCCTACCTTCATTAAGTTATAATGTTCAGTCTTGGTTCAAACTATTTTAAATAGTTGTTGATTTAACTTTATGATAAATTAACTACCAACTGAGTTTATATGTACAATTCAGCATGCCAAATTTTAGATCTTTCGAAACCAGGTGATCTTAAAACAGAGCACCAAATGGGTATTTAGTGCAGAAGAAGCCGGTTTCCTCTTAAGGATTTAAAAGTTCACACACTGTACCTTTCATTATACCACGAGTTTGTAACGATGCACCTGCTAAAGTTCCATAGCTTTGAAAATAAAGAGATTTTGAGATCGTATCAACGTCTGTTGAAGAGCGTCTCACCTGTGTGGAGAACGGAGATTGAAGGAAAGCCACTCCATTCTTGGGGACCTCTATCCGATACCCCGGTGGTAGGAAGGCATTGAAGCCCAAGACTAGGTCCGGGTGTCCATGGAAGAGCTGTGACACGCGGTTTATCACCCCCGGTGTGTCAATACTAATCAAGAGAACAGGCAGACACAGACATATTAGTAGTGGGGTAAAGATTAGCTTCCTCTCTCATATGCTGCATGAACACAACAAATAAAACAATAAAAAAGAAGAGTGTTGCAGCTTAGTTTAAAACAATAATAATAATAATAATAATAATAATAATAATTTCTGTCATCCCACAATTAAATTTTAAGAGAATATAAACTGCTGGATAATGAAAGTGGGATGGTAGCTGCAATTTCTAATTTATTGATAAGTGCCTTAAAATGTGTGGTTGATCCCTCTGCACATATATTTTGCAACGTAATCAAAATCTACACACAAGCTCCCCCTTGTAGACTGTATTAGGGAATACATTCATTAAAAATGTATTACTAAAAACTCATTTGGTAAGTATCTTCTTGGATAAATACCTCTGCGACTTGAACTCTTTCATGATGTCGAGAAACTTGTTGTATATGCCAGGATCATTTGCAAAACGAATTTTGACTTGATCCAGATATGACAAGGCATCTTCAACCTAAAACGCAGAAGAGAAAAGAAGAAAAACCATCAATGCAGCAAATAAATAGTACAGCCAGTTGGACCTGAGGAGAAGCTTTTAAATAAACATCCTTGTTTGTGCTGTTGACGACGACGGCTCTTACAGGAATGTCCATCGAGCACTTGAACATGTTGAACAGGACAATGGCTTGTATGCATTGTGTCTAATTAATAATTGTATAACCATATAATGGGAAGTAGCTACTACTACTCACTCCGCAGACACTTACCTCTAATTATTTAGAAAACATCTTTAAAAATCTCATCTCAAAAGCATAGTGTGTAAACATATATACTGTTTGTAAATTGTTTTCTTGTTTGTAAATAATTGTCTTCTTCCTTCTTTCAGATTCTTTAGAAGAGTTTAATCAGCTTGTGTTTTGCTTTTGTAGTGTGTTTTGGCTGATGTTTTAATATTAATGTTAGGTGGGCATCTCTTACAAGCCCCCAGGGGTTTCTTTTATCACACCTGTGCATTTAAGTATGTACGTGTTTATTTCTGTTATTTTAATCTTGTTTATTATGCACAAATAAATACATTAAATGAAATAATACTGCCAAATTCCAATGGATGCCACTAACAAAGAGACATATTTAAATCCCTCATTACTATTGGCGGACATATTGGTACATGAAGTTATGTTTATTGGTAATCTTTGCTTTCTTCATTGTCAGCTTGGAGTGCTGTATCAACAAATGCACTAGTCAGCTGTAACGTTACAAGCTGTACAAAAATAAATAAATAAATAAATAAATGGGCGAATAGGAGAAACACCGAGCAGCTTTTGTTCACTGGACCTTAGCTTTTCTTTTTTCACAACATCAACCCAGCTTAGGTTAGGTTACGGTACAAATGTGTGAGCACAAAGCGTTTGTCACAAACAGTCCACATCTACAGAGGGTTGTTGAAGCTAACGTTAGCAGCCAACTGCAAGTCAACTGGCGATAATAACTCTTACAAACACCTAACCCGCATACACATTTATACACGTTTAAGTCACCGCTGCTCCTTAAGCCAACGTATGCAAAAACAGCGTGGTAATATTAAACTACTCCGATAACAAAGACATGTGTAACGAAGCTGCTAATCAAGTGAAGTAGCCGTTGTTGGCTCTTGGCTAGCCCCGGCTGATGTCCTCCACTTTGTTCAGGTTGGCTGAAAAAAACACGAACAAGGAGGAACTTCCCACAACCGAGGTTTGAGTTAACGTTTGTGCTCACATAGTCAGGCTGTTATTATTGACACCGTAAAATATAAGAAACTAACCGCCAACTGTGACTGTCACTTACGAGACATCCATTAATGAAACATTAGCCTCGACATTTAACCTTTAAATAATAATGGTGTGGCTGTTTTAGCAATGAATTACTTTTAACAGGCCAGCGAGCTAACAGACGTTAACAGACGTTAGCCAGCCGTTGCTCTCACCCCTCGACGTTCGAAAAGAGAAAAGCCTCAAATCCAATGCAACGAACAAAATGGTTCTGACTCTGAGGGACTTTTCCCCCTCTTGTGTCGTGTCCGTTTGTCTTCTTACCTTCAGCTTCTGGAAGTGCTGCTGCTGCACTTGCTTTTGTGTTATAACGTAAGGCTTGTCTTGGATTTGGTTTATTTGCTTCGCGGCGGTGCTGTGCGCCTGAATCTTCGCCATTATATCCCGGCGACAGGAGGCTTTTGTTGATGAGAGGAGCCACTACTACCAACAACTTGAGAGAGGGGGAAGCTTCGGTGTTGGCTAGCCGACAAACCTTCCTCTCGGTCGGGAAGCCAGCCTGCCAGCCAGCAAGCAAGCAAGCAACCCCCCTACTTTGCCTTTTAGCTGGACAGTCTCCGTTCACAGCGCAAAAAAAGGACGGAAAATCCAGCAGAGTGGAGGAGGGATGACAGACAAGCTGCTACTCGCTGCGACTTTGATGAAACATCACCATCGAGTTTAACAAGCCGAGGCGAGAAGCGTCGGGAATATGTAAGCTAAAGGGGACAATGGTTGCCGTTTATCGTATTTAAAATAACTATCGCCTGTCTCTTTAAATTCGGCGGCAGCGGTCTGTCTTGGCGTCCGGAAGCCAGAGTATAGGAGTGAAAATTACAAAAAAAAAAGTGAAAAATTGAACTGCGCAGGCGCAACCGAGGGGCGGAGCTGAGTTCAACAAGAATCAGATTGCTCCACTCCCCCCTTCACTGCTACAAAGGAACAATGTTGCTCCGTGCAGAAAGATAGCTGCATACTTTCAGTGGAGGAAGAAGTACTCACACCCCTTACTTACAGAGAAGTAGTATTACCACACTGGAGAAATACTCTGTTACAAGCAAAAGTAAAAGTTAAGTAAAAGTACAAAAGTAATGGTATCAAAATGTACTTAAATCAGAATCAGAATCAAAGTACAAAAAGTTAAAGTGTTGCATTTTGTGAATTTTGAAACCTCAATAACTTCGTGAATTGTTTTTTGGTGAAGGATTCAAATCAGCCCTCTGGGTTTTTTTTTCCTCATCCTGCACAGTCTATTATTTGTAATTTTTATAAATGTTTTTAAATTGTGCAAACAAAAATAAAATAAAAAAAGTACTCAAGAAGAATGGCCCATTTAAGAATATTAAGAAGAATAATTCCTTTATTAAACCCGCAAGGGGAAATTCATTTTTTTCACTCTGTTAATATATTATTCATGTTACACACATGCAGGACCTATAAACATGCAATTAATAGAGAGATATCAGAGCGAGGGGGCTGCCAAATGGATCGGCGCCCCGAGCAGTTGGGGGTTCGGTGCCTTGCTCAACAGCACCTCGGCAGTGCCCAGGAGATGTACTGGCACCTCCTCAGCTACCAGTCTACACTCCATTCATGGTCCATACAGGTATCACTTTAACGTTGCAGCGTAGGGCTAATTGTATTTACTCTATATACTACTGTGACTAACTTAAGTTGCCAAATAAATGTTGTGCAGTAAAAAGTACATTTCCTCTAAAATGAAGTATGTAGAAGTATAAAGTAGATTAAAATGGAATAACTCAAGTAAAGTACAAGTACCTCAAAATTGTACTTAAGTACAGTACTTGAGTAAATGTAATTAGTTACTTTTCACCATTGCATACTTCCTAACACCGACCGTGAGACAGATCAACACTGATGATAATATCCACAGCTCATTCGTGGGCACAGGGGGAAAAAATGCAGCTCGGATTCAGCTTGTTCAACACAAGAGCAAGAGGCAGTTTTCAACAACTTATATTGTATTTTTAATGCATCTCAAGTAAAACAGGAGCAAATAATTGGATTTAAAATTATTTATTATTGACGGAGAAAGGAGTTATGAACATGAAAAACAGAAACAAGAAGTGTGCATTTTCCAACTAGTGTAGTACGGTCATTTTGCCACTGAAAGGTGCAATAAGGGCTCTTTTAAAACCTAAAAAGTGTCCCCTAAGAGGCTTTGGCAGCAAGTTTCCACCTTTGAAGCCACTGCTGAAAAGTCAGTCCTCCTTTACTGACCTCAGGCAGGACATGCTGGACTGGTTGATCCCACCTAAATATATAAACACACAAAAGCAGACAAAGTTAAACAGCAAACCAGACCCATAACTCCTGCCTGCAGATAGGAATCCAAAATAACACAAATGCACAACACAATATTCATGTTAAGAAAAGATCTATTTGCATTTAAAACAGCAAAGGTTATATCCAGAATTTTGTATTAATGAACAATGAAGGAAAACAACCAGGATCGCCCTTTCATAGTTCTGACCATGAATAAAATTTGGAAACATAAAATCAGTTTAAATATTAGATACACTTCCTCACCAGTAAGAGATGGCGGTTTTAACTTGGACTCCATAGGAAAGGCCTTGGGCGCTACGTTGGGTGAGGCCTCTTACTCTCGGTAACAGAACCTCCAGAAGCTTCTGATCCTCCTCCACAACTCTGGACAGCAGAGCTAAGAGGCACAAACAGCAGTTGGGTCGTTACTGAAACTTTTAACAATTCTTAAAACTTATTTTTGTTCAGGTAACAAACATTATCATCATATACAATGTGTGTACTATTTAACAGCTAAATACAGCACTTCTTACTGTGTATTTTATAAGAATAATCTTCACTCTTAATAAGCTCCCATCATTACCTTTTTGATCAGATGCATGCAGCAACTCTGCTTCCTTCTTTATTTTCTGCAGAGTAGCAGAGTGAAGTTGCAATGACTGACGGAGAAAACATAACTCAAGCTGCTGGGAGCGCGCCTGGGAGCACAACTCCTCTGGAGCCTGAAGTGGAAGAAGAAGAACATTTGGTTTGTGTCAAATAAAGAGAGAAACGAGAAGAAATTCCATGAAATGCATCCTACATGAAAGCATGTTTGTTAGACCAGCAGATATCCTTAAAAAGTTCATTCACAACAGGATATAGGTTCATTGATGATGTTTTTTATCGGCTCTGCTGGTGAGAGGACTGTGGTCAAGCAGCTCGCTAATCAGAACCCTCTGGGCATGTGGCGTTTAAGGAGTAGTGTGAGGAGCTGTTAGCACGACTGTTATACGAATGAAAAGCATGTTGACAGGCAAACTTCATTTACAAAAAAACATTTTTAAAACACTTTTATACAGTAATTTAACACTTAATAACTTGAGGATCATCTATTCAATTATATGTATCATATTTGTTTACCATTTAAATAGAGAAATTATTTTCTTCTAGTTCCAAGATTATAGCTCATAGTTGCTGAATTAACTTTAAATCATCAACCATGAAACTGACTTAACCCAGTACTAACAAGCATTTATAGTGTTTCCTTGGCCAAGAATACAAATAAAAAGGAGATCTCATTCTTAAACAGACTGATGCATTATATGCTCAGACTCACCCTGTACAGTGGGAATGCAAGGCTCTGACACAAGCTGCCAAAGGTCGGGGACTGCAAGCGATGGATGGAAAGCCACGATGCAGGGATTTTTTGCATTCTGAAACAAGAGGAAAAAAATGTGGAATGACTGGGGCTTACCCCTCCCGGCATCAGGCAACTTGTTCTTACCCTTCAACAGTCCTACGGTCCAGAGCTGGAAGTGAAACTGTTCCCAACTGTCTGGCCTCCTTGGAAATGGAGTTCCTTTGACTGCTGGCTGCAGTGGTGACAACCTCAAACTGTGGCACCAGTTTGCCCCGGATCAATTCCTGTAACTGAAACACGACAAAAGGGATAGAAACAGGGTCCCACTTTTTTTCAAAATCATTTTCCAGGATTTTTCCAGGACATTTTTCAGGTAGGATCTAGCTGATATGACAGATCGCACCATATATTACACTATACAACACTTCTATATGCATTACATCCATATAAATCTTTGGACTATATCTCTGTACATTGCATATTCTTTTTATACTTTGTACTATAAAAAGCAGTAAAAAGTGCAATTAGCCAGTGACTCACATACACTTGGGTACCTATTTATTGTTTTAAGTCCAGCTTCCCATTAATTATTCAACTCTCTCAACAGGCAAAACAAGCCAACAAGCATGTCAACTTTAACAACTGAAGAAACCATACTAACATTACCCAATTTGATATTATTCAACTGTTCAAAACAAGTTGGAAAGAAAGCAACGTAAATCTATAAAACAAATAAAAACCACCAATAACCAGCCAACAGTGACTAATATTGACATATGAGAACTCATTCTAAGCTAATGCAGCGATTGTTTGTCTCAAGTGATTAAACAATAATGAAAACATACAGTAGTTGTGATCCTAAAGGTCATAAACACTAGTCCTTTAAGTTGTAATGTCATCCGACCCGCACATGCAGGCGTGTGACGTGACTTAGGGCGGTGTTCACAGCGTTTCCACAACATAACCCAGAGCCCATTCAAAATACTCTCATCCATAAACTACTATTTAACGTTCATATGATCCTGAACGCAACTTAGCCCCTTAAGATGGAAACGTTATCCGTTTTGGGGAGCTCTCGGGATGGATAGTCTAGTAGTTCATTCTCAGCTAAAGGCCAATTGGAGAATGTTGAAATAATTTGTAGTAAGTGTGGGAACCTCAATTGTGTGTGCAAAGTGTGGAAAAAGAGGCCAAAAGAGTGTCATAGATCCAAACCTCTGTGTGCAGACGCATCAGCTCCGTCTTGGCCGTGGAGTTCCCCTTAATCAGACCTCTAATATGCTCCTGTCTGAGAACCTAGAGACACGACAGAATATGTTTAATGATACATGTTGGAGAAATACTGACACCTCTGTGTTTGAATTTCATAAATCAGCGTCAAATCAGTATGTTTATCTACAGACAGTTAACAGCACACAACCAAATCCTCTAGACCACATTTTCCTAAATAATTATGTCGATTTACTCTCACCACTAGTTGTCTGAAGTCAAGGATGCTCTGCCACTGGCTATGGAGGTTCCTAAGAGCTTCTTGTCTGCTTCTTGCTTGCTGGTCCAGTTGGATACACCGGTCTCTGATATGATCCCTGGCTGCCGCCTGCATTACACACTGAAGTTCCACTTCCAGAGCTGACCTGACAGCAACAAGGAAAAAACAAAATCATGCTTAAAATCAAGTTTTTCCATTTGCCCAGATCATATCAGTCTCTAATTTGACTATTTAGCAACTCTTTTGGTTTTTAACAAACGTAAACAAATGCAAAAAGACAAAAAAAAAAAAGAACGAGACTAAATTCTAATTTTTTTTAAAAAGAAATCTTTCTATCTTAAAAATGCTTGACAATGGTGAGCTCCTACTACAAAATAAATCTGCACCTTCTTCACTGAAACACTGCAAAACTCTCTTTTTATGATTGGCGGGATTCTCATAACTCTACAGTCCATCTGCTTACAGTGCCAAGGAGTCGTTGTGGAGCTCATCTGCAATGCCCGACACCTCCTGCTCAGCCTCCTTCTTGCGGACCTGTAGCTGATTTTGGAGCTGCTGGACTCTGGAGCGAGTCTGGGCCAGTTCGAACAAACTCTGCTCCACCTCTTCCCACGCATCCTGGAAACAACAACAAACATGTAAGCCAATAATATTTAAAAAATCACAAATGCCAGGAAACACTTGAACATGTTTCTTCTACTTTAAATCCCTGAATATTATGATACAGTGTGTATGTGTGTTTTTGTGTATAGCACCTCTAACAGGCTCTTAACCGATGGCAACTCATTATCCTCTTCTGTTGACATGTCCAATAGGTGATTACTTTCAAAGCGGAACCTGCAAATAAAAATGCTACATAAATACTCTAACACTGAAAACATTAGGGGAGGGGGCACTTTATTCTAACACTGAAGTTTACCGTAGAGCCGTCACATCCCGTGTCACATCCAGAGTGGCGAGTTTCTCTTCTAATTCCTTCTGCTCTCTGGAAGCTAAATACTCCAATGCTGAGAGGATGTGGTTTGGAGGATAACTACCCAACAGGTTCTGATGACACGACAACCAATGTGTTAATTCAAAGTAAAACTTCTTATTAGTACAGGTACCAAAATATTTAGTGAAATTAGATCTTAATACACCAACCTCCACAGCACTCAGCCAGTACTGAAACACAGCAGTCCTTTGTTCACGAGTCATACTGAGAAGGAACAAAGAGATACACGAAAGAAGTTGATAATATTCTTAAAGACAGTTTGTGAATCATTGATTTCTCAAATACTGTGCCATTGCTAGAGTCCTTACTGTTTGACTGCAGGATGTGACGTTTTGAGTTCACTCTCTTGTAAAGACTGATAGAAGTGGACCCTATCGTCACACAGTTCTCTCACTTCACGCTAACGGCGGAAAAAAAGAAAGATGGATGGTTTCCTTAAGTCAGCAGCTGATCAGGCATCTTGGTTTACACCAGTCAGATTAATATGAATCATTTCTGATCATTTGGTATACATTCTTCCAAAATATGAAGATTTCAACTGATATTTTAAAAACTTGCAAACAACATCAAATCTGTAGTACTATTAGGTTACTCCCAAGATGACATAATACATATATAATATTAAGCAGCAGTAATCCATTACAGTTTCCCACCTAAAATGGAATTGTGTTCCTGAAATCACTCCTTCATTGATTGCTCCCAGTATGATACTGTATATACTCTGCAGTTTTTCAGGGAACTATATAGATACATTTCACAGAATTTGACACTCAAAATCAGAGACGGTAAATACAGTGAACTACTGTGCTGTATATAGTATAGGGTGCAATTTCAGACAAAACCACTGTGGAGCATTTTGTCAGTTGGCTTATTCACTATTTGCCTGACTGAAACATGCATTAATGGAAAGCAGCGTTACGTCAAAACTTCAATTGCCAGAGAACATGCACCCTACCCAGCTCTACTCAGTAAAATACAGTCCAGAGATTTAGGCAGCTCTTACCAGGACCTGTGCCTCTGCTGCGACTTTAGAGTTGAGGTTGTCACCATCACTGCTGCTGGAGGGCTTATTATCAAACAGCACTTTAATCTCTGCTTTCCTGCAAAACAGTCATAACATATGTACATACTACACCATTAGTACGGGTTTGTAAATTATCTCACATTGTTTTTCATTTTATTTCAACTTTCAATGTCCTGGCTTACCTGGCCATTTGTTCCAGTGCCTGGCAGTGCCCACTGATCTTTTGTGTGTCATCAGAGAGCACCCTGCGGCCCACGACACAACGCTGCCTGAAGGCCTGCAGAAGCAGTTCTCTGCGCTGGGTGTCCTCCACCTGGGCCCAGCTATGACTGATGGACTGCTCTGTTAGTAAATAGTAAAAACAGTGTTCCTACACATTTTCTTCGGTCAAGCACTTTCACAAATTTCCCAGCACCTCATTGCATGTGATTGACTAACCTTGTGTAGCCAGCTGCTCTTCTGTTCCACTGATCTGAGAGTCCAGGTGACTGATCTCGGCTCTCAGCTGATCTATCTTGCTCTGAAGTTCTCTCTGCTTAGCAGTCTCACTCTGGTTCTCAGCCTGCTTCAACTGAACATGCAAAAACCCCATCAGATAAAAACAAATTCCAGTTTATCTGTGTCTTTGTTACTGAAATTAAAAATTCCCCAGTGTGATCACTCAAGATTAATATAGTACTACATCGAGCAGATATATCTTGAAAAAGAAACAAACCACTAGAAAGGAGAATATTGTTGTAACCTACCTCTTTGTCTTGAATAACTTTGTACCTTTAAGATCAAAATGTCAAGGAAATTACTGGATAAATGCTAAACACATAGTAGTCATACAAACATCAATGAGTATGAGCAAGAGCAGACTCTCCTATGTCTGAGTGACCTCTCACTGACATTTACAAGAGCTACTAAATGACCAAAATGTTCACATGACGTTGCCATGTCCACTGTAAAGATGCTGGTGGATTTAAAATCCTATATCATAACCAAAAAGGGATACCACTGGAGATTGCCTCGCATGATCCTCACGTTCCTGGAAAAACAGAGAAACTGTCAGGAAGCTGTACTCGGTCAAAGAGTGTACACAGGATGAGACTGCTGTTTATTTGATAAATTAAGCCATTTATTAGATGGTGTCCGTTTTATTCTGAACATATAGATGGGGACTGAGTGAGGTCTGGGATGACATAAAAGAAATCAGCCTTAGCCTATTCATAGTGACCATTAAGGGATCAAGGGGTTACAGAACAAGAAGGCAGTGTAAAGACTAACCTCTGCTGAAAAACGTGTTGGATGACATATTTCCATATCGACTTCCCCGTCCCGATACAGAGCCTAGAAAACAAATGATCAGCATTAAGGATTATTTATTCAACAGTGTAAATGAAGCATCAAGAATACGTTTAATAGGGTTAAATTCAAGTCAGTAAGTCAAATTTGAGCATTTCAGGGTACATTTTCATGCTTTCCCAGCACCTTGCAGCTGTGTTAAACTACATTTTTGTATACAGTAGAATACTTATTGCACTTTTTCATCTCATTAAACTACATGTTATTGTGATGTAAACAACCAAAATTATGTTTCGATACAGCTTTCTACAGAGGTGACAAGTTTAAAGGAAATCAACCATGTTTGAAAATAGATTTACTGTCAGAGCTGCAAGTTAATCACCATCTGTTTTGACAATCTAGTAGTCAAAAGTAAGTTTTAATGCCAAAGTGTTTTACGTTTTATTATATGTGCCATCCTATATAACCTACATTTCAATCACTTTATTCAAAATCCAAGCACTTTCCAATCCTTGAAAACACATAAAGCACTAAAATGCAAGTGTGTTCAAGGATTTCCAGCACCCATACGAACCCTGGTTTAATTAAAGACCAGCTGATACTCACATTTTAAAATACCCGTCATTTGGCAGGCTGTCCGGGGGCAGATTGAACTCCTCTATCGCCCAACGTTTCAACTCCTGCACAAGATTTCTGTCCGCCATCCTGGAAACACGTAAACAACTCTTAGGAGCTAACGTTAGCTGGAGCTAACGGGCTACGGTTCAGTCTGTTAGCTCGAGTCGGTCGCCGCATTTAACGTTAACTTAATTAATTAACTTATACAGTTATCTTACTATGCTCGTGTGAAAGATGCGCATTTACAGTAATACACGGAAGGTAACTCGGTAGTGGCTTTTTAAAAATCTGATATACATAAACTTTCAACTTCCCGCCCGTTCACAGTATTTCCGGTCTTTAAATAACAAACAAAACAAATTTCACATATACAACAATTCAGACGTACAAAAAAATTTGATTTTCACAATACACTGGAAAAAAGGAAAATAAATAAACCTGGGGATACATTTCCGTAAAACATAGCCTGGAATTTTATTTAGAAAGCGATGAAATTGGGGAGTTTTTTATTTTTTACATCTGTACAAATGCAATAATTTACGATATAAAATCAACTAGTTAACAATATATTAATTCAATATTACATCATATATATGTATATTATATTACATATAATTCTATAATGTACATATTATATTACATGTATATATATTCAAAATACTAAATATGACCGTTCAGTATTTCCGGTCAGCACATCCGTTTCCAGAAACAGCGCGTCACCGCCCCTGCTGGTTGTAGGTTGTAGACGGTTGTTGCCATGGTTACGCAGTATTATGGATGTGGTTATATTAATGGTAAAATCCCACATAATTAAACTAAATTCAACTTTGTTATTTCATCTATTTAAGTACTCTGGTTATACCCCTCATGATCGCTTTGTCTGTGTTACATTGGTAAACACATAAAAATGGCATGATATAAACAATAAACACATTTATTTGAAATTAACAAAATCTTGCTGACAATTAAATGTGCCAACATATTTTAGATGAGGCTAATAAACGTTATCAATCATGATTTTTAAATCAGAATCTTATTATGCACTATTACCAAATCCAATTTCACAGTAAAAGTGCAACTAAACTAAATTAAGTCCAAAAATAAATGGTAATGGTACTTGTAAAGGCAATAAGGAAATAATACACTGGTTCTTTAGTTCCATCATCTTTTATTTCCTCCTTTACTACAAAGAATAAACCGTGTAGTATATGTCTAGATGCACAGCATTAGACTTTTTGTCCACAGGAGCAAAACTGCATTATTTCAGCCAACCACTCTCAACCTTAGTTAACTAAGGATCACAGTAAACATGGTGTACATACTGTAAAGGCCGTAACAGGTGATTATGTTAAGTTTTTACGTTTAAGTCATAATATGTAATGGCATTTTTCTCCACTGAAGCCATGACATCTTTCACTGCAACAGCATCCACCTCACCGTTAAATAAATAAGACCTGAGTTAAACAAAAACTAAAAATGCTCTTTCCATAGATTCCATAATACAATATTTATAAGTAAGGCATATAACAAATGGAAATTAACCCACTTATACAATAAAAAAAATACTACATTCACAATAAGAGCACAAAAAATCCAAAAAAAAGTGCTCAGTTGTTCTTGTTGTCATTTCCTCTGCAGAAAAAATGTCACAAGATTGTATTGAATGTACTTAGCACCAGGATGATATCCAGTGGTGACGTCCACTCAAACTAGTGTTTCAGAGTTTTAATCTTTTATTAAAGTCACCGTATCCTGGTGAAGAGATTTAAAACGGATACAGATTCCTGAAACAAAAGATAAAGAAACTTGGTTTATTATGTGGCAGACATGAGTTTGTTATGTCCTGTTATTACATTTTTGCTGTTCCCAAAACCTGCTTTCTCACCTTAGTGGACCTTGTTTTACTGAACACGTTCCAGAAGCGTAGAGTCTCATCTCCAGCTCCTGTCACAATTGCCTCACCATCCGGGGACATGGCCTAATGTTTAGAAAATTATAATAATTACCACAAGTTCTGGCAAATATGGCCTGCTATTCCATTAACATGACCAACAGCAAAATCATCAGAGAGAAAACACACTAACCAGGTAGAGCACTCTGTAGGAGTGTCCCGTGAGTTTGGCAACCTGAGTGAGCGCTGGATATTTCCACACCAAGATCTGGTTCTGAGAGTAGCCGTGAGTGCTCACCTTGAAAAAGAGGCAATATGATCATTCAAAGGAGGCTTTGTGTAATTCACTCATAATACGTCAATGACAGTTAAGACACATTTATGTTATTGATTAAATATTATGATGAAAATTTAGTCAGACAATAAAGTTTTCTCCTAAGTCTTTCCTGTAACAAAACCAGTAAAGGTCTTGTTTTTTGACAGTTGTAATGGTTGAAACAATGTAAATTTTACATTGTGTGACAAAGATATAAAACAAAAAGAAGCAACATCTTTTACGTATATTTTTTACGAGTATCTTGCATCAAAATACGGAAATAGCGTAAGCCTATATGTTCTGCCTCATAATGTAATATGTCGTCTGAATTTTGTGAAACACTGGCACATGAGACCACCAATTGTCTTAAGCATGGTTTATTGAAATACGCCAATGTATTACAATTAACATAGATATACAATGCTTTTAAGAGTATTACGACCCTTTTGGCTTCAGACAGACCGGGTCTACTGTCAAGTTATATCAGTTTGCTGAGATTTCTCACTTTAAGTACAAATGGCAACTTTTTACAGGCATTGCCTTGAATCTTAATAAAGGCCATATGGTGCCTTATTCTCAAAGCGAGTGTGACATTCATGATGAGTGCACAGTGATTCTGGAGTCACTTACCAGCTCATTAGCATGTTTGGACCAGGCCAGGTTGCAGACCTGCGAGCCGGTGTCCATACACTGCAGCGGCTGTGAGGTCAATGTGTTCCAAAATCGGATGCAGCGGTCGGCAGTGCCGCCCCCGGAGGCCAGCAGGCCGTGCTGGTGGGGGGACCAGGCAATGGCTTTCACTGCAGCCAGGTGATCCATGTATGTTTGCACGGGGCTCAGCGACGAGTGGTTCCAAACAAACAGCTGAAATGAAAAATAACAATCACATCCATGAACACCATCATGAACTATATAAACTAAGATGGAGGCATGTTTAATAACAATAAACAACTGTACCTTGTTGTCGTTGCCACCAGAGGCGAGCAGCTGGTGGTCAGTGCTCCACTTTAAGCCACACACTTCCTGTCTGTGTCCCTGCAGCTTTCTCTCCGACTGGACTGGAGGGGTTCGCATATCTCTTTGAAGAATCATACGATCACGGCTTCCCGAAGACAACTGGTCCGCATTCCAGGCTAACGCTCCTGCAGACAGAATTAAGATTAAAGTTATACATGGTCACTCTCAACATTCGACTCAATTATCAGGACACAATTATCAACAATGTCAAGCATTAGTCAGGGTTCGTACACCTTTTCCCGAGGTCAAATTTAAGCACTTTCAAGGTCCATTTTCAAGCTTTTCCAGCAACTTACAGTTGTGGTAAATTACATATTTCCACGGCTACATATAGATATTGAAGATTATTATTATACCTTTATTTTCTCCATTAAAATCACGTTAAAAGAGACGGTATTAGACTTTAAACACCAAAAATGTTTCATAATACCAGAAGGATAATTTTAATTTTCAAGTACTTTGTCCAAAATTCAAGCACTTTCCACACCTTGAAAACAGAACATTTTTTTAAATTCAAGGATTTCAAGCACCTGTGCGAAACCTGATTAATTCAGCTTTCTATTCAAGATTTCTGCTATGTACATTCCTGTTAAGACACTTTATACACCATGTTCAGAGTTTAAACACTGCCCATGTTCTCACCGACTCTAGCTGTGTGTCCCTCCAGGGCAAAGAGTTTCTTTCCAGCACCAGCATCCCAGATCTGAACATAGCCTTTGTGAGTCCCCACTGCCACCAGGTTACCCTAAAAACATGAAGAATCCTTCCATTAAGAAAAACTGACTGCTAAAATTTCTCCGTGAAAATTTCCTGGAGGCCATAAGCTGTGTGTCCTTACTCTTTCGGACCACCCAACTGACGTGACCGAGTCTCCCTCCACTGATAAATCACACAACCTTGTTACCTGAGGAAAAGACAAACACAGTCAAGAAACACAAATATATTTTATATACATATATATTTAAAAAATCAGTTGTGTAAACACACTGCAGTACCTGGCTGGTACAGGCACTCCACAGGTAAACACATGTACCCAGTCCGACACTGAGTACATTGAGAGAAGACCAGTCCACCAAGTTGAGGTAAAAGTCATCCTGCAGCTCTGGAGCGTCCAGGACTTTAAAAGGGATCTTTGAGATCTTGCGAGTTGGCTTTCGTGGTGAACGCAGCAATTTCTGACTGCAACCAGAAAAAGTTTGACACTGTGAGACCCTGATGCCAAAGTTTTTTATGAGAGATCAAAAAACAAAATTTCCAAAACAAAGCGTCTACCTTTTGTTGCTGACAGGTGATAGAGAGTAGGGGGAGATGTTGGTGCCATCATCTGTAGACGACCTCTTGGTATTGAGTGAAAACTGCAAAGAACACACAAGCAGAGACAATCATGTTCTCAACCCGCTTCATTAAAACAACATAAAACACTGAAGAAAAACTGTACATTGCCTGAATAGTGGTATTCCACTATTATTTCTTACCCCCACTCAAGACTCAGATAGTGTATTTTATGTGCATCTGTTCTGATATTGTACGATCATACGTGCTATGTAATTAAATACACAAGGAGAATGAGATGAAATGTCCATACAGTGAAGAGACTCCTCTTTTCTGGGGTTGATGGTTGTAGGCGCCTGTCCTCCGTCTGAGGGTCCTGGATCTTTTCTATTCCTGCTCCCAGCAGCTCATTCTTCAGCAGAGCAGAGTAGGCCAGCCCGTCTGCTGCATGCAACAAAATACTATTTAAAACAACAAGCACAAAACTACAATCCTGGGTGCATATAAGCAAGACGTAGAGTCTGCCAAATGACATTTAGGGCGCACTCACACTGTCCTTTCGTACCGTGCCCAAGCATGTTTCACAGCTAAAGTCTAGTTCGTTTGACCAGTGTGATTGCAACCCCACCGCGCCTAGGTGCGACACGCTTGCCGGCCACAGACCATTTGGGAGAGGTGGGCTTTTGTAAAGCACGTTTGCACATGTATGAGCACGAGCGTGCGCACGTGTACGAGCACAAGGCCTACGGCGGTTCTGACGTCATTTTATGTGCGCCTGTTTGGACATAGAAAAAAGAAGGACGGCCCATGCGCGGACATTTAAAACAATAGTGGCGAAAGGTTCACGTTTGTGTGATGCACAGGTGGAGTGTTTACTGCAGATTTGGTCAGACTAAAATATTCAAAAAAACATTTGGACAAAAGCTCAGGTCTATGGAAAGATTTGTAAACAAAGCGACGCATCGCGATGACGTCAATCAATGCGTGTGACTTGGTACGGCGTGATGACGTATAGGCAGCAAGAAGCATTCCGCCGAGGCCCAGGCAGTGTGAGTACAAACGGGCCTGGGGCGCAGGGGGGAGAAGGAGGGGGGGACAAGTACCCTAAAAGCACGGGGCACGGTACGGACGGACAGTGTGAGTGCGCCCTTAATTACCTTTGATGTTATCAGAAGAGGTATCCTTTGTTTTTCTGTTCTGACTTGGTGATTTGTCATTTTCCTAAAAACCACAGACACTGTCATTAATTTGCGATACAAACTTTTCTCAGATAGAACATCCATACAGTAATCAACTTCAACCAAACACACTGTTACCTTTAGACTCTTGTGTTGCGTTACACACATGATTATTACTTTTCTCTTGCAAACACACAGACACACTCAGTTCATACATTGATCTTGTGGAAGTTGATACTCCAGTTTGCCCCCGCTCTGGCTGGAATGAATCTGTCTCCAAGTTTACTGGGTGAAGATATCGGGGAACCTGTGGGCGTCCGACTGCGCAGACCCTGTGTCAGTTTCTACAAAACCAATAAATCATTAGAAATATAAGTGTATTAAGTCTTGTGTTAATGTATAGTTAAGGAACACAGAAAAACAACTAACAAAACAACTCACAATAGGGCTCAAGTTGTCATTTTGAATGTTGATTTGGCGGAGGAGGCGATGTTCATATTCTGGATCCATCTTAACCTGATGTTTAAGCCTCCTGCAGGCCGGACACCTGGCAACACACAGAGAAATCACTTCAACAGTTAAATGGAAAAGCATTTTGTTTTGTTTCAGCGCTCGTCTTCTGGAGGGTATCCCATAATGCAAGGTCGGAAAGTATGTATATTGATTTAAACCTGTAAAACCATAAAGTAAACTAGGTCTGGAATTATACTTTTATCTTGCATGTTGCTGATAAATAACCTGTTTTTAAATTATTATTTTTATTTTATTAATTTCTACAGTATTTAATCTTTTATTTTTTTAAATGTTTTTGTTTGTTTGTTGTAAGGGCTGGGTGGGGACTAATAAAATATATTAATAAACGGAAAATAACCTTTCACATAACAGCACTTAAAAAAAACATATCCTACATCATAAAATACACCCTGATTATTTGAAATAAATAGTAATTTATTCAGTGTAATCTTAAAACTCTTGAAGTTGATGCTACATTTGGAAAGAACAGTTGACTTCACTTTAATTACATTAACTTTACGGAAACATTACGACTAACGTGAACTTTGAACCGGTTCAAAACAAAAGCATTTAGAAAGCTGTAAGAGACTTAATGTCATCAAACTGTCTTTAAACAACCATGTTGACAGAGAAGGCGAAGCTAGCTCACGTTAGCTGCTTCAGCTCGTGGTGAATCTAAAACCTGCGATAAACAAAATACATACAACAGACGCGGTCACCACACAGGAGCAGCAGTTCACGGGTGTTCAGAGGAAGATTAAGGAGGTATTTAAAGTTATTCACTTTCAGATGTCTAATGTTTCTAATAGTGTTATTCAGGGGGAAACTGCATTGCATTGTGGGAGTTTTGTAGCCCCTGTGACGTAAGACTTTCAAATCAAAACACGGAAATGCTACTTTTTAATTTTATTTTTTTATTCCCAAACCATTTTTACTCTTGGCTAAAGAAGTGATATTAAACACTACCAAATTTATATATTGGAGGAATTAAATCCCTTGAAAATAAATGTAATAATAATCACGTGAGGGAAATACTAACGTGTGATCAACACCCTAAATCATTTGATATTATATCAAACTTTCGTGACATGGATCATGAAAAATCTTACATTGTAATTATTAAATGAACCAATGTAACCCACAATTAAAGAAATTTATTTTAAAATAATTCATAATATTTGTACTTCCCATTTTTCAGTCACGAAGAATGTCTCAAAACAAAAGTTCCTGTAACAATTCAATTCAAAATGTAATTAAAACACACAACATTTAATGATTTTCAACATTTACAATCTCAAACAAGATTTAAGTCTCCTTCTAAACGTTACTTTCAGTGCATAATGAGGCAGATTATTCCAGAATCACGGCTCTAGATAAAAGATCGTGATAAGGGGTTTGTTCTTGGACGAGGCAGTTTCATGACAAATAAATCCATGCATCACACATTATTTGTATTTTGAGAGAATTTTTATAACAGAAAAAGACGGTCTTATTCAAAACACCGAAAAATATGACATAGAGTGGCTTTTTTTTTTAAATTGCTGGTTTGTATCAGTTTTTGTTTGCAAAGAAGAAAGATATTTATTTAATTCATATTTAAACCAATTTAGTGACGGTTTCGGATTTTTCTTTATACATGAATAAGTATTTCAAGTATTTCACAACAAAACCTATAGTACCGTACACTACCATCTAACCTAAACTGTACTTCCCCGCTTACAATACAAATATGTAACAGTCAAATTCATCCACTACATAAATCTTATCAAATGGCTGCAACATTAAACTAGAAACTAAAGTAAGTCAACTAACTACATGTCAAATCTTGGGAACCTCTGATGTAGATCAAACTGGAAAACTGAACCGGTTCAATACAAAGCTCATAAACAGCATCTGTGTCTCTGTTATTGTGCGGGTGAGGTTCTTGTCATGTCCAAGTACCGAACATAGAGGGCGTGCTGGTTCTACTTTCAAACCCTGCAGACCAAGACAAAGACAGGAGTGCCCTGCTGAGGCGTGCTGTAGCGCACTGGTTCTCAAACTGTGGTTCTCGTACCACTGGTGGTACTCAAGCTCTCTCTGGTGGTACTTGGAGGAATCTCTGATTACTAAATTAATATAATACTGAGAAAATACTTAACTTTTCTGATCCATGAAATGCAATTTAAAATAAGTTTAGCATTTCCTGTCATAATTTCCAGCAATTTACCAAAAATGTACCGCCCCTTTGCAGCCCCAGCTGTGATAGGTCACCTAGTGTCTTAACCACATTTTAAGAATGCAAGGTAACTGGAAGGAAACCAACGACATCACTTTGTTTGTTTGATCAAATAGTTCAGTCATGTAATTAGAGCTGAATTACGAGCTAAACTGTGATGGCAAGAGAGTGAGCAGAGGTAAAATGACTGGTTTGAAAACACTGAAGAGTCAGTTCTGATGTTCTTCCTGCAGCGTTCTTCCTGTGGCTGAAGACAGTCAACAATAAATAATGTTCTGATTAGGAATAAACCTTAACAGTGTCGGCCTACGCTGCCGTATTTTAACATTGGTCTTAGTGGTGGTACTTGAGAGAGCCTGATATTTACTGAGGTGTTACGTCATGTATGTCTGAGAACCACTGCTGTAGTAAAAGGCTACGCTGTCGGTGTCCTAAGTCCTCAATAGCTAGGGATTTTCAAAAAAATGTTTTTATAATTAACTTATTTCAACAATTGAGTTGCACCTCATCCTCACCTGCAGCCTGACAACCAAATCCATCTTGAGCTATAATCAAAACATGATGGATGTCTGCAAATTCTGGACATCAAAAACAATATTGCATTAAAAACTTGCACTTTTACTCTTTACATAAAACCCCCACATGATATGCTCATATGATATGATGCCGTATTATACCACTATGAAACCCGGCAGTGTACAAAGTATTTAGAACTGGCTCCACATTGACGACCACAACATTAAATGCTCTTACATGGAGTTATTGATAAAATAACAGACTAATGCCATATTCTATAATAATATAACACAATGAAAGGAGCCATTTTGCCTATAATTTGCCATTTTCTATTTTGATACTTTAGGTAGCTTTTCCTAATAATCATAATTCTACTATAATGATACAATATCTAAAGGAGAGAGTGTCCTTTCCCTCTGTCAGACCACACGGATGTTTCATGTAGCTTGTAGTGTAATGTTTTGCCTGTGGGATTAAAGACTCACTCCACCGAGCAGTTTTGGGCTCAGTGTCCCAGTAAAACAGAGAACAGTGAAATCACGACTGTTCTGAAAAAATAACTGCAGATTCAACCTGTGATGAAATATTTGTTAATCTAATCAGCGGTGAAGCCTGGTTTTGCTTCATGACAGTTCAGGTGTCCTTCCTCCTATTTCAGATTATACTGTAACAGGATTATGCATTCAAAATGAGTGTGTTTGTGTCTTGAACAAATGTTTACAGTTTGTGAATGTCCTCTTCTGCCACCAACCTATACAATAGCATCTCCGCAATGCACTGCTAATGAGCATGCAGCTATTACAAAAGACTGAGCACTGTGTCTTTAATGCTGACAAGTGCAGTGGTGATAATCACACACACAGAGGGCCCCCTGTGAACTTCACTGTGTGTTTTCTGGTGACTGAGCCTATAGAAATTCACCACATCAGACACACAACATGGTTCTACAAGTGTGAAGGAAGCACCCCCTACCTCTGTGTGTGTGTGTGTGTGTGTGTGTGTGTGTGTGTGTGTGTGTGTGTGTGTGTGTGTGTGTGTGTGTGTGTGTGTCTGACTGTCTCTCTCACAGACACACCCACACAACGCTGGCGCCAACAGGCAACCCCCCCCCTCCATAGACCCCCCGCCCCCTTAACTGACCTCTAATTATGTCATGCGAAAAAGCTGTGTCCCATTGAAAAGCTCTCTTAATCAAACCCAATTAATTCCGCTATTTTCCCTTATTGTCCTTTGCGAGGAACGCGTCTCTCCAATAAGACTGTTAACTCCAGCCGTGGCCCTTTCAGATCTACTGAGGTGCAGGAGCGAAATAATAGACTGCACAATTAATCAATTAGTCATTAGGGACTCATCTGTTGTTAATGAACACAGTGACTGTGTAGTGGAGGCGAGTTAGTGCTTCCTCAAAACCACTTGTCTTACAATTTAGTCAACATCCTTTATTGTGAAGACTGGCATCTTTATTTATTTATTTATTTATATTAATTAATTCATTCATCCATTTTCAACTGCTTGTCCCTATTGGGGTCATGGTATTAACTATATTTATTTATAGTTGACCACAAAAGGAAAACAGGAACATGCAAAAATGCTAGAATGGATCACCTTTAGGCTTTTATATTGTTACTGATAATTATGAGAAAATGATCTTTATAATACGTTTCCTCTGCTCCTATAATAACCAGGCTTGTTTTGCCTTCCTCGCTTATTTGCAGAGATGTTTTTAGATTTTTGGCGTTACTGTAGACCAAGTTAAATATCAAGTATTCACAAGCAAAATGTTTAACAAATCAAAATTTCAAAACGTCTGAATATTGACCTTTCTTGCTCAAGTCACTGAATGTTGACAGTGAAAAAGACAGTAGTGGGAGTTGGAGTTTGTATTAACTACTATTATGTATTTAATTAATTTCACAACCAAGACTAGAATACAATCTATCCTAAACTTTACTCCCCCACTTACAATAGGTCTATAGAGTTAAATCAAACAGTAAAAGTCTGCACATAGATCTTATCTGATGTGACCTATGATCAAACTGGTAAACGGCACAAGTTGAATACAAGAGAATTTAAAGTGTCTGTGTTATTTAGTGGGTATCCTAAGTTAATCTGCATGTTTCTCAGAAAGTGCCCTATCTATACGGAGAAAAAAGACAGCGTGCCATATTAGCGGTATGTCATAAGTTAGAACAAACAAGCTTCGTAAATGTTTATGATTATCTGTAAAAGTATTCCAGCTGCCCACAATATTGTTATTTAAAGCCTTTATTATATTGTATCTGATTCAATTGTGGATTTTTACACAATATATTTATTGCTAATCATTACTAATTTCCTGTTTAGGTTTCTGAGCTTTCATTCCAATAAAGCTGATTTGAATTTTACTTTTTAGTCATGTCATATAGTAGAGGAGAAGTTTTTCAGTGTTAACCTTCTGCTGCTTAGGTGTTTAGAAAAAAAGGAAAGAAACCTTCATTAATCCCGTACCAGCCAAGTCCCTATGGACAGAGCAACATACCTTTGGACATTTGAATAATTCCTGTGTTAGTAGTGTTGTATATAGGCCTAATGATATATGATATATATGAATGTGCAAGATGTGAAGCTATGCAAGACAATTATACAGTTTGTCATTTTCAAGTCAGTTCTAATCTATAGGCAGTTGAGTCTCTTCACTGACCAAGGCCCTTGGGCCAAAGTGGGTCAAAAGGTGCAGGAATAGTAAAGAGTAAATAGATTTACCACATACATTTAAATTAGGAGAGAATTAATAATATATATTTGAACAATAAATAATCAACTATTATTTATTGACACATACACAATAAAGAGGATAATGATACCCGACCATGACGTCATCATATTTTAAAGGATTTTAGAGACGCCATGAGTGTCGGAAACCCGAGTCCAGACACTGGTGGTGATGGTGATGAACGAAGAGGATGCTGAGATCTGGGTGGATGAGAAGAGGAGCGAGCTTCTGGTGAGCTCAGCCCCGAGTGCTGGAACTGATGTTGACAGCAAAGATGTGATCGGCTGATAGAGATCACGGCTAAATGTGGTTGGTTTAATTAAGATGAGAAACACTCCTCATCAGCTGGTCGGGGGGAGGGGGGGGGGGGGGGCAGGGGGTGGAGTGAGAGTGAGTAAGATTAGATTTTCTTTCTGGTTGAATTTACGCTAAACTCCGTGTCTCCACAAGGTCAATAATGAATCTATGTGCTCAAGTCTGCATTTTTCTGGCACAAGTCACTATCTCTGCTCTCATGTATTTGTTTCCGTCTTCTTGCAGGCAAATATCTCATGAAAGGCAAAAGGCTTTTCTTGGTTATGTTTCATCTGTGTGAAGAGAGAGACAGATTGATGTTCAGATTTATTGTCCAGCAGAATTAAAGGCTGTGTTTTACCACCACAGGACGCAGGATTTTTGCCATCTTGTGATTTATTTGCTGTTTGACATCAAGCAGCATGTGGAAAGATTGATTTTCAGTACAATCCAGATGCCCAGACTAGATTAGGTTATGTCTCGGATGCTGTTACAAAACTGATGTGTCAGCAAGGAGCATCATATGGTATGGTTATTTTAGTAAGAGAGTAAGATAGAGAGTAACTGACAGAAACAGCAGATCTTATTAAAATCTTATTTGGCTCACATTTGAATACATTTGAGTGAACTTTTTTTCTCTCTGTTGATCTGCCGCTGCTCTTTTTCCCATGCTTTTCTTTGAGACACTCACTAAACGCATGCCTACCCTGGGCCCCTGGCTGTGGCTACAGCCCCGACCCGGCCCCAGCTGAGCAGTGCCAAGATGTCCAGCAGTTAGTTAGTGTCTGTTCAGGCCCGGCTCGGCTCGGCCCGGCCCGGCCTGGCCGGGTACTAATCCTCGGGCTGTCAGAGGACCCCGCTCTGAACTCATCCTGCAACACAGGAAAACGCTCTAATTGGGGGATTTTCTACATCATTAACTCTGATGAGCAGCCATCCCTCCCTCCTCCTCCTCCTCCTCTTCCTCTCCACTCTTACTCCCCCTCTCTCCCTCACTCCCACACTTTTTTTCTGCTTAATCTTTCTTAATGTTTCTCTTTTTCCTCTCTCCCACTCTGACATCCTCACATCTCTCCTTTTATCCTTTCTTGTCCAAAGCACCATCCACACCCTTTTTTTTCATCCATTCAGTGTTTGTTCATCTCTTTGGGAACAACACGAGATGTGATCTGATAAACATGTGAAAGTGCAACAAATCTCTCTCGTCTTGCCTCGGCACTTGTTACACTTTGTATAGAGTAAAATGCAATTTGTGTGATCCCTGAAACTTGAGCTCAAATGCAAGTTTTATTTTTATTTTTTTTCTTTACAGATCAAGTTCTGTCACATGATTAATAAATGCTTTTACTTTTGCTCCAAACCAACAACCAGCCGCAAAACTCACTGCTGTTCTGGATGTATTTTCAAGACTCCTCAAAACATCTGGATGGTAAAATATTCTGTCTGCTGCACAAGAAAAAATATGTTTAACCAGTTTCCCAATAAGCTGCAGCCAATCTTTCCTAATCTAGATTAATTACATACAACCTTGACCTTGCCACACAGAAAATATCAACACATGTTTTTTTAATGAAAAAATAAAATGATATGTTTTTATTATGCAACAGACATCATATTTTTTAATCCAGATGGTTGGAAAAGTCTGGAAATGCCTTCAGAACAGCGGTAAGTGTTGTTAATTGAACTTCTGGGTTCATAAAAGAGCACCAAGTATTTATTTTGGGACTATCAGATGTTCTGTGACTTGAATGCAATAGTAATTTAGGAGCAGCACAAACTGGGGTTAACACACAATTGAGTATCTAATCAGAAACAGTTCACTGTCACATCCACAGGCCTATCCATATGGCCCTGGTAGTGGGGTCCATCCAGGCCTCCATCTGTCCAAGAAAGTGTTTCACACGCTGAGAATGCCAGCTAGCACGGCGGCACCGGCCCCTCTGTGAACATGTGTTGCAGCGGCTGAGCCTGCCTGCCTCCCTGCCTGGGGGCAATTAGGGAGTCGGGCCCTGCGGTCAGAGGCCCCCCTGGGAAGCCCTGATTGATTGGAGTCTCATCTTCCTAACAGGCTGGCACCCTGCCACCAAACCATGGAACAGCAGAGAGGATTGGGAGTGGTGAAAAAGAGAAGGAGATGACAGAGAGAGACAGGGCACAAGTGTTAGAGGAAAAGAAAGAAAACTGTCTCTGCCCCATGTATGTCAGATGATTACGATTATACCGTAGTAATCTAGACTTACTGAGACTTTACAGTGACTGTGTGGGAATGAGTGCACAGGTCAACATGAAGGCACTGCAGTGAGAAAGTGAGATTCATATTCTATCAAACTATATTTATTTTCAGTAGATCTTCAATCTTTCCAGAGTATGGACATAAATGATCCAGACAAAATCAAACAAAAGAAAACAATGATATCACTAGGACAGATATATACCGTATATATAGGACATGTAAGAAACATAATAGCAATACAGGGAAATATCCTGAACATTTTCACATAAAAAAATAACAAACTTCTAGTGCATTTTTGTCCATTATCTAACCTTTGGCTTATTCTTGGTCCAAAATCACATGCTTTATTCAGTATAGGGTGGCAAGGTGGGGTGGTGGTTAGCACTGTCACCTCACATCAAGAGGGTTCCTGGTTCAAATCCCAGCTGGGGCCCTTCTGTGGGGAGTTTGCATGTTCTCCCTGTGTCTGTGTGGGTTTTCTCCAGGTTCTCCGGCTTCCTCCCACAGTCCAAAGATGTGCACGTGTTAGGTTAATTGATGACTCTAAATTGCCCGTAGGTGTTAATGGTTGTCTGTCTGGTGGATGGATGGATATATTCAGCATCCTAAAGTTGTTCATATGTGCAAGGTAATCCTCATTTCCTCTATGGTGTAAGGTGTAATAGGGAGTCTAAACATCACTAACCAACAACATTTAAAAAAAAATTAAAAAACTACATGAGAACTAATGAAGAGCAGCAGATAATTAGCGTTGTCCCTCTCTCAGCAGTACAACAATGGGGCTTAAAACCAGAAATGACTCAATTTTGTTGTTCTGATGTATGACTTGCTGTCAGCACAACTTTCACATCATGGTCAGGGATTTTTTGTCTCCTTTAAAAAAAAAAAACTAATAAAAAAAGAGTCTGAAATTGTACTTTAGGCAAAAGGATTTTCTCTTCCCCTTGTTCCATAACAGAGTCAAAAAAGTTTTCATTTCTGGCTGTGCATATTCAGTTATGTCAGATGCTACCTGTAGGTGTCTCGAAGCAAATCTATTTAGCTCCACTGCTCATATGAAACCAGTTAGGTTTGATCTACCTTTAAGACGATTAGAGCTTGACTCTGTAACAGATGGGAAAAGACCAACGTTGTGTCACTAATGATCATAGCAGCTACAATCCATGTTTTCCTCCTTTTATAGAGAAAGAAAAGAAAAACTTCCATGGCAAAATTTTTACAAGGGCCTATTTAGTGCAGCCCGAGGCCGTTCCCTCCGCCCCTTCAATTTCAGACAAAGAGGATACACTTGGATCAATTGTGCCGAACAAAGACTGAACTATGTGGGGTGATGCATCACACAGGGCTCTTTCTGCTGCCCTGCACGTACACGCAGCCACCCAACACTGAGCTGCCAACAGGTCTTCTTCTCCAACAGCCACTCAAGCAAAAAAAGAGGGTAACTCCGCTCACTTGCCTTTGTTTCTTTTCTGCGTCCTTCTTTAAAGCATCTCAGCACAAATCAGAAAAAACGATTATAACTGTGCAGAATTATTTTTGGTATATTCTTAGCTGTGGTCCACGTTAAAGGTGCCATCACATTTTTGACTCTAGTACGCTTTCCCACCAAAGGAAAGTACATTTTACAGCAGACATTTATGCCTCACTGATCCTCGGCTGGCGTCTTCCTCCAGTCATAACAGGTTATCGAAGCTACGCGCTCAATTCTCTAAACTGGACAGCAACACAAACCATGCTATGATTGGGAGTTTAGCTGCAAGATAGTAACACGTTTTTTTATGAGTCCACAGCAACTGTGATTCATAAAAGCTGCTTTCACATTTAACTGAGACTGGACTTTCATCAAAGTCCTCTTAAAATCTGATTAGCTGACCCATGAATATGAGACAATTGGATTAACTAGTAAAAATACAAACTTGGTAAAAAAAAAAGTGAAAAAAGAAAGAACGAATGGCTGAATGTAGGATGTTCTGTCAGTTTCAATGTTTGACGGTTCAAAGTAAAGTGATGAGGACAATAATTATCCCCATATTTAGGTGATTTTCATGTGTTCAAGTTAAATCCCTGTCTGTGAAGCAAGCTTCCATTTAAACTTTGAGACATTAGAAACGTTTTTTTTACCATTTCTCACATCTGCATTCAAAGTACGTTTCTGACCCATGGAAACCTGCCTGTATCACAAACTGTTCATGAATATGAATGGAACTATGCATTCATCCAAAAGGGATGTGTGCCTGTAAAGCTACTATAGTTTGTTATAAAAAACAAAACAAATTGATTGATAAGCAAAGAAATGACGGTGCTCCGGGGGTGCAATAGTCACCAGGAAGACGTTTGCTTTTAGAGCACCAAAGGAAACACTTTTAGATTGGAGGGATAACAGATGTCTGGTAATTTGCAGTTTAAAATTTAACAAGACTATAGCATTCACTTGTCTGCTTCCTGTCCTTGAGATGAGGAAACATAAAAATAAAAAGTTCAAAGAATGTCCTAAAATTCTCAGTTTTCACAGTTCAAAATCCATTTCCTTTTCTCCGTAGGTATTAGACAGGTCACACGCCGTATTTAACAATATTTTACTCAACGTCTGTTACCCTGAACCCCAAGAAACAACTTCAAGGTCTCCCTTTCCCAAAGTCATGCACATGGACAGCCAGGTTTGTTAGTCACATGGGATGCCAGGTCTTGTCCATAGACTGGATGTGTTCCTTGGCTTTCATTCTCAGAGCAGCAATACTAGAGCTGCGCTGGTCCACGTCCTCCAGAGGGTATTTATCAGGGTACGGTGCCGTGCACTGGTAGGGAGGAGGAGCCATACTCTGCATCCCCTGGCCCATGGACGGATGAGGATGAGAGTGATGATGATGAGGAGGGTGAGGGTGAGGAGTGGAGTTGAGGAAGCTGTGGCTGGGATAGCTGGGCTGGATGCCTTGAGCTGGACCCATGAAGCCTGGGATGCTGTGCACAGGTGTGGCGCTGGACAGGGGAGATGACAGCCAGGGATCCAAAGGGAGGGAGTTGGTCATCGGACCCATGCTAGTGTGAACTGGAGCTGGGCGGTTGAAGGAAAGCATGGGCGAGTCGTGGAGCTTCATGGAGCTGGCATCCATTTTTTCCTGCCGGCGCCATTTAGCTCTGCGATTCTGAAACCAGACCTGGGGCACAAAACAAACAAGTTCTCATGAAGTGTACCTAAATTACATTCTCCTCAGAGAGCGAAAGGGATCACAGTGTACATTTAAAGGCATAGTTTGGCTTTTTTGAAGCGAGGTGGTATGAGGTTGTTAATGATAATTAGTGTGTTACCCACATTAGATGACGGTAAGCACATGGGCAGTTTAGAGAAGCATTCAGGTGTCCTGACACTGAAGCTTAGCAATGTACTGCTGCGGATTGGGGCAGCTGTAAGCATATTTTAGCCACCTCAAAAAGGCACACCTAGAATCATCTATCTCAGTTTAAATATGCTATATTTAGAATATTATGGCTGCAGTATCTTCCAGTTTCCAGTCTCCCTCTGCAAAAGTCCTTCTTCTGTGCCCTTTGACTCATAAAGTTATCCTCTTGTCTCCACAGTCAATGGCTAATCGTTTTTTAGTAAAGTATTTGTGTATTCCATAAACATGTCTGTAAGTCTGACTCAAACAGCTGGTCTGTGGCGTCGCACATGCGTAGGAATACGTTGAGAAAATGTAGTGCCAAAGGAAAGGGCAATCTGATTGCAGCCAGGTAAAGCAGTGAAAATAGCGGACACTTAAACTGATACTGTTACTGTTGAGTTTCCGCCACCATCATCTACTGTAGGTTACCTCAATAAGTATCTCCTACAAACACACTTGAACTCTCCTTTAAATTAATTATATATATATGAATGATATATACATATACACTCACAAGCCACTTTATTAGGTGCACCTGGTGCTTAGTAAAGTGTCAGTGTGGTTTTCTGCTGCTGTTACCTTCCTGCTAGAAAGTATGCTTGCATGACTGGTGCGATCTCCTCACCTCACCTCCTCACCTGAGTACTGACTGAACTTTGGCATGTTTGTGCTTTCCTTAAGAGCAGCTCAGCATTTGGAAACACGCCAATTTAACTCTCAAGGTTACCTGTCAGCCTGTAATGTGGCTGTCTAATTATTCTACTGCTGTAATATATGGCCCAACACAAGAGAAAACTATAAGAAAACAAACACAAACATGCATACTTATTTATGTACAGACAAAATATATTTGGCTTTATTATGTCTGTAAAGTTGACTCTTATAATAGACTCATGTGTTAGCACACGCTGCCCTACTGTGCAGCTTTAGCGTTCTAAAACAGCTATATTAGACATATCTTTTTATTTTTTATTTTTTTTGTTGTCATTTTTTATTCTATGCTTGACTGTTTCAGCCTTTATGTTTTACTTCGTCTTAATATGTTTATGCATCAAACACCAAGGTAAATTCCTCGTAAGTGAAACTCTACTTGGTAATAAAGCTTATTCTGATTCTGATGTGGTGATGTTGTGGTTCCTCCTACCTGAACTCGGACCTCCGGGAGGTTCACCTTCATGGCAAGCTCCTCCCGGCTGTACACGTCCGGGTAGTGGGACTTCTCAAAGGCACGCTCCAGCTCATGCAGCTGGTAGGTAGTGAAGGTGGTGCGGTTGCGCCTGTGCTTCTTCTTGGGCTGCTCGTCCTTGCATGGGTCTGGAGACTTGCCCTCATCGCTCTCTACACTCTTCCCTAGTTCACTCAGCTCCTCATCACACTTGGTTGTGAATAAGCCGGTATCTGTTCAGCACACGAGAAAAATGAGTCAGGACTGTATATTTTTTTTTATACAAGTGTAAAATTTGTTACAAATATGACAAAAGCATAGTGGCAAACTGAAATTAAGAATGTAGTGACCACTTTCCAGTTGAACAGACATTAGTTTAACACTTGCGACAATAGGCTACTGTAGGTCAGTGAAGCAAGCAATCCCCTGAACTTCAATGAAGCTCAAAAACATTCCTAATCGGATTTATAAAAGTTGTTTCCAGTGTTGATCTGGTAAAACTGTCCTCATAAAGATGTTTAAAAACAAGAGCGTTCCCTTTCTTTGTATGGACTGAACTGTAAACCACAGTGTTAATTGCATATTATCACATATAATATATTACAGTATTTATTACTGACAGTGGACTCACCAATTAAACCACCAATTTAGTAATTTCTCACAGTATAGACGATTATGATTAAAGTTGTAGCTACAATAACATGAAAACCAAGTCCTGTCAACAGCCACTGACGATCTGTTAACTGACACTACGAGGCTTTTACTGCAGCTGTCTCTCCTCCTAACACTTATAAACAAGTTCCTTTATTATTCCTCTCAATTGTTCTTCGTCCCCTTCATTCCTAATCTTCCATAATAATTCTCCTCTTTCAACACCAGATAATGCAGAAAACATTAAATAGAGACGAATGAAGAACTTAACCCTGTCAAGAGAAGACTATTAATTAGTCTAACTGGTAAGTAATTGAATTAAGCAAAGTACAAAGATAATGATTTGGCAATTAGATCAGTCGCTCTTGTGAAGCAGCTACTCTCGACCTGAATCAGGTACTGCACATCATTCAGGTTGTTTGGGACAATGTTTCAGTTACTTTTAATTACTTTCCTGGTAGAAGTATTTTTAATATTTTATATTTCATATAAGAAGTGCATATTTGGCATCGAAGCAGAAATAAATAATTTTCAGGTGAGACAGACGGCAGTGCACAGTTGTGCAATGTTACACTGTATAAAATTAACAACTTGCAGACTTCATTTGCTCAGAGCACCGCCGTGAATTTTAGCCTGCATGAACGTTTCTTTCAGCCTAACATTGTTAAAACAGAGCAGCTAATATTGGCAGCGAGAGCAACAAGATAGGGAATCTCTCCTGCAGCTCCTGCACAGGGAGGAGAGAAAAGCAAAATGCAGTAAAGACTCTAACACTGAGCTGAAATGGAAACACTGTGCTGCAACATGTGCATTATTTTTTAAAGATGTGGTTATTCTATGGTTTTGAAAATAACAAAAAAAATATTTAAAACCTTAAAATTGAAAACTGAATCCCAACAGCTGAATATTCGAGTCAAGACTTGTGTTTGTGTCCACCTGGTGGAGTCCAGTATTCACTCTATTTTAGCTCTGTGTTAGGTCTCCACCAACTCCTGAGGGAAATATCTGGCTCTTTAGCTGTTAAATGCTTCATTATGTTCACCACCTAGTCGATAACTGTGTCTGTCTGATGTTTGGTAGTGTACTGCAGGTTTTTAGGGCTTTTTCACAGAAAAAAAGTGACCAAAAACAAAGCAGTAAATTAACGTAAATCCAAAGGGAGCTGAAGGTTAGAATTATAATTCTCTTTATCTTTAGATACCGGCCACAGTTTTCACATTGTCATTTCATACATTGTTAGTGTAAAAATGTACATTATAGCTGTAATTTCCAGTATTTAAAACAAATTTATGATTAACTACTACTGTCGGTGTGAAGATGAATTGTTCTGATTATATTTGACATTTTCTCTGTGTCATTGTTGATAGGTTTTCCAAAACTTCACTCTCCACATGTCACTGCTTCAGCAAGACAACTGACAGTATAGAAATGTAAATGTGAGCATGTTTCTGTGACAGAGATGTGTTGATGGAGATAAAGGGGGGGGGGGGTCATTGTGGTCTTTCAACTGGTAAACGGGAGCAGAGGCAAAGGCAAACCAGGATTTTAGGGGTTCATTTATCCACCTCTCATTAAGCAGCTATGACAAAGGCCAGGCTCTGACAAAGGCAGAGGTCAGGTCTGGTTCAGTGACCAGCTCTTGGCCTGTCAGCCCATCACAGCCACTGGTCTGAAGGCTGCCCACTGTTTATCAGCCAGCAGAACATCTCAGCTCAGAGAGGAGGGGGCCGACAGATACCAAACACAGAAAAGTTGCTCATTCAGGGGGAACTGGGCTGACTTCACAGGACAGTTGCATACAAAAGAGTGATGTCATTGGTGTTGATGTACGTTAATCACGAAAAACGAGCGTCTGCCAGGATTCAGAGAATGAATTTGAACCGTTTCATTTTTCTGTATAAAATATATCCATGTCCATGGAAAATGTTGTTTTTGTTTCTGCCACAGAAGCACCAACCACCTGCCAGATCCTGCATGTGAAAATAGCTTCAGATTAAACGTGATGAATTTGATTCTGAGACAAAACGATAACAATAACACTCGAATGCAATACAATCTAATCTGCACAGAAAAGATTAGGGGAATTCCACATGGGGATGGGATTGGGCTTGGGGACATAAACCCCCTCCACCATCTTGTCCTGTGATTTATCTCTCAATCTCAGCCCACACAGCCCTGTGTGTAACAGTGAATCCGCAAGTGAGTGGTTATACATGCATGCAAACGGCACAGAAATGCTGCACCAACACATACGGTTTACAGTCTTTACAGTAACTAGGGCTTCTGATTATTAGTAGCCTCTTTCTCTTAAACATATATTATTCCAAACTTGTCGACATGCAAACATTACATTTTATTTGATAGGAAATGTTTTAGCTATTTGTGAAACAGTTTTTAAAGCCATAGGTTTCATTAATAATACAGTATGTCCTTGCATGCACTGTGTGTTATACATGCTGTTTGATTAGTTCCTTATGAAAAACTTCAATGCTAATGGTGCAAACTTATATTTAGGCTTTGAAGTTTTTCATGAGATCACAAGTTGATTCTGGCTCTCGAATAAGTCTGAACCATGAAAGACTGAAACTGTGTTGGTGACCAGAAAACTTAACACGTATGTTTGCTCACAGGTGTCAATATCCCAACTTCAGTGCAGCAAAATCAATCCTATATCTAATCCAATTCAAATCTCTGAAACACTAAACCCAGCGCTGATACTTATTCAGCCTTCCCAGAGCAGAGGTGCTGCTGTTTGTGTATGTTCTGAGGAAAAAGATCAGATGATTCGTAAACTTTATCCTCAATAAAAAAACTCTGAAGCCGCACTGAAGCAACTCAACCAATACAAAGTTGATACAAGGTGGCGTGAAGTGCTCTTTAAGGGGATAGAAACATGGCAGGATGGAGGTCATGTAATCAGCAGCAGCTTGACTCACCATGGTACTGCTGCTGGTGCTCTGTGCTGCCGTTTCTAAGAGAGGAAAGGTGCCCGCTGTAGGTTGGGTGTGACGAGGGCTCCTGCTGCCTCCCAGGCTCTGCCAGGACATCTATGACCACTTTATGGTGTTGTGGGGCCCCAGTAGGGCTGAGCAGGGGGTCCTGGTCTTTACTGAAACCCAGGATGACATCGATGCTGTGAACGCGGCCCCCCACAGTGACACCCCCACCTTTGCCCATTTCGTGGAAGTTGCTGGGTGAGAGGCAGCTGTCATCCACCATGCTCATGGTATCCAGTGATAAATGCATTCGTGCGTCTGGGCACTGCAATCAGAGGAAAGGGGTTTAAGTGAAGGACTAAAGGTACAGTAGCAGGACAGAGATCACCTGGTGGCCTCAGCCAACTCTGTCCATCTATCTAAACCAGCTTATCCTCTGCAGAGACACAAGAAGTCCATCCTTTAACAAAGTACAGTACGTACTGAGGAGAATGCTGATGCACAATAATGACACAAGTTCCTCCTTAATCCATACTTTTTGAACTTTTTTTAAGGAATGATCAGCACTAATGACCCTACAGTGTTGATTATGAATAGCTAAACCTAGATTTATATAAATCAAAGTCCCTCTATTGGAGTAAAGAAAATACTTTATTAGACACACCATTGACACATATCTTGTCATTCTACTAATAATGTTGCCTCCCAATACTTAAAATACTGTAAACTCATAACAAGAATCCCAAAAGATCCAAATCAGAGAAACATTTCCATATCTACAGGTGCAATGTCTGCAGTGTTGGACTGTTTCTATGAAGCAATTCATTCATAGGTCGTATAATGTTTGGATAAAATAATGCATGTTGCTGAGGAAAAAATTAAATTTGGATTTGCTTTTAAAGATACGTCTGCAAAAGACGAAAAAGAGCCTTTTGGCCAAATCTGGGACACCCAGTAAATCACTCTGACAAATATACATACTTAATTAAGTGAGTTAAGTAAAGTGACTGGATTGCAATTGGAAGAAATGTGCACAATTTTGATTCCTCATTTGTTTATTATTTGTGCTCTGCTTTGCAGTAGAAATAAATCTACAGATGTGTGAAAAAGATCAGATTCCAGGTGCTCACACAGAGGAACAGGATTATGTGGTGTTTTGATTAAAAACCTTTCCAGCATGGATGTTCAGTGCATGCTGAGATTTACCTACTGAGCACACCACTATCTTTTTAGACCCACAAATATCCAGTTGCATGGTGAGTTCAGTGTCAGTGAAAAGTATTAAAGTATAAAAGCAGACAGTAGCAGAGCCTACCTTTTGGAAGTAATTACGTTGAGCTGTTAAAGTTGCTGATGCCGGTGCTCCACCTGTTCCTCTTGGCAGCTCACCCTCTAACTTCACTCTTCCCAGATCCGCAACGTGCACCGCTCGCAGTCACTCAGCTGGCTTTGCTTACCTTGCATCTCTCTGAATAACTTCTCTATGTAGCAAACAGTCCTGAAAGAACACGCTGTTTCAAGTGCAACTGAATAAAGCCACTCGGTGCAAAGAGCGTTCAACAACTGAGTTCAGACGCCATGTACTCCAGCTCAGAGAGGAGAGTGGAAGAGGAGGAGGACAGAGAGGGAGAGGTGGACAAAGCTGAGGGGGCGTAGGAGGTGAAACGAGGGGATTAGGAGAGGGTTATTAATTGGAATCCTTCCCCTGTAAGAGTGATTGGCAGCTGGTTTCTGCTCAAGTAATTGTTTTAAATGTCATTTTCATTCACCCCCACAGCAGGAGGCCCAGGCTAATGAAGCCTGCACAAGACTTTCTTTCATAAATTTATTGTTTTAAAGACAAAAGACCCACTGAAAGTTTTCACTAAGCACACCCAGCCCCCCCTTACGTGGACCTAAACAAAGAAAAGGAAACTTTGAAATGATAACACATGGGGTTAAAACTACTATATCAGCATCGTCATGTTGATAACCTATTCAATCATAGTAGAAATGTTTTGCATAATATCTCACCAAAAACATAATGTTTATTTTATTATTCAAAACTGACATTACTAAGTAATATTGTCTTAAATGTCTATATCTTAGTTTCTGTGACTTTCCTACAATATGACCTGTCTTGGTTCAGACATCTTGGTATAAATAAATAAATTTGAAAATAAAAAAATAAAGTAAGAGCAAGAAACAGAAGCTTATTTTAGCAATATTCAAAAAAGCATTTAAAATGTTTTAAATTAAATGTCCTGTGTGTCAACTATGTTCAGTCTCACTGCTCTGGCCGGTACTTAGCCGCGGCTCTGGAGTGTGCGAGCACGTGGGCGCGAGATTTTGAGCGGTAAATGCTCAGAAACAAAATGTGAAGTGGGTTCTTCAAATCAGGGAATCCATAATTCAGAATCCATTCATCTTGTTTGTCTATCTCTGTTCAATTACATTCACCAACTTAGTTGTTTACTTAGGCTCTTTACATTGACTCTGTTACAGATTAGACATCCGAGCTAAAACCAATAAAACCCCAGTTGTGTCTAAAGGTACTGGCTTAAAACATGTGCCAACTAGTGCACAATGTCTTATTCAATACAACAACAACAACACCACCACAAAAAACATACATACCATAAAGTCTGAATAGAGAGGAGGACGAGCTGGATGGATGGGTCAAACAAACACCTTCACCTAGTTGTTTGTGAACAGTGTGAAACCAAAAGTCAATGTTGACTACTTCAATTACGTAATAAACATACTTAATTTAAGTGGTTTTGTGTAAATTAACAATGTGTAAAACTGAAGTTTGGAATGAAAACGAGGTGTTAAATGTCATGGAAAAGATCTTTAAAAGTGTTGCTGTATTTCTACTATTTCTTCCCAGGAGATACCTTTGTAGATAAAAACCTTTGACTCAAAAAGCTGCACAAAAAGAATTTTCACACAGGAAACAGCATCTCATCACACATACACTGTTTCAAATGGCATTGGAGCAAATAGTCAATGTAAAAGCATTTGTGATCACCATTTTAGGAAACCACATCTTCAGTTTTGTCAGTGGTTATGAAGTGAAACTCAACAACAATTTGGGCAAAATCATTCAGGCAAGAAAGAAAGATAATGCTGCAGTGATTTCTGAATGCTCTAACCTCTACACTACCTCGGTCCTGTTGATGGGACAGTCAGTGCAAACTCACGCTGTGCTGCTAAAACCTTTTATTCCCATTAGAGCAACCAGCCTGTTTTTTTCAAAGTGAATCACTGCCATTAAGCTTACGGAGTTATGATTGCCTTAGGAACCAGTTCATTCCCTGATCATTGTTAAAAGATTCTTGTCCTTCCACTGTTTCCCTGTTAGTGTAATTTCACATAAATAGGTTAAGAAGGAGCAGTGCCGTTATCAAGCTGCTTAGTTTTATCAGATGACAATGTAAGTCTCCCTGATCCTATTAGAGGTAAAAGCAGCTAACGTGTAAATGCACAGTGTCAGCTTACTGAAGGAGGTGGAGAGAGACGACAGGGGGGAGGAAGGGGAGGGGGAGAGAAAGGGTGATGATGGCGAAGGTGAATTCATGTGATTCTCTAGTTCTCTGTCATGCAAAAGCATACACTGCAGAAATAGAGAACACTGCTGTGATTGGCCGACAACTTGTTCACGCATGCTTCCCTCGTAGAACCGACGTGCAGCCGCTAAATCAGTCAAATTTGACAACTTAAAGCCATGATCAGAAACATTTGGGATATCTTGTTTCTAGCTGCCTCCTTGGCGGTAAGATGTAACTGCAGGCGAGTCTGTTCTTTCAGAGCCCTCCATCTTGTCAAGTTCATGGTCACTATGTGTGTTTATTTATTTTATTGCTCTTTTGAAAACTTTATTGAAACGCAGTCTCCTCTCTACTTCCAGTCTGTCCCCTATATGTTACCCTCTAAAATCCACACACACACACACACACACACACACACACACACACACACACTTCTGCCCTTACTACTAGCCTGACGCAGAAGTTGGAAGTTCCTCATTTCTCATTACATGTGAACGCAGCATAACCGGCAATGACCAGGTGTACTGACAGACCAACTGCTGTAGGCAGTGTCACTAACATGGAGGCTCATTTACATCTAGCCCGGAAATGTCGCCACAGACACGAATATTGAAATACTCAGCAAAATGCAAGTACAAGTACTATCATTAGCGGGTCATATGATCAGTCACCATTGTTTTGACTCACTCTTTGATAGATAATAACTTGGCCGATGATTAACTTGATGAAAATCTTACAGATTATATCTTTAAAGCTTTATCCACATACTCACCAGATGAAAGGACATTTGTTCGTCTCACTTTCCGTAACTTGTGTAGCATTAAAGCATTGGGGAATTAGCAAACTAACCAGTTCCCCCATGCGTTCATTCGACAGAAAATGAGCGTGCTGCCTCCGCTCTCCTCCAGGCGAGCAACAATCCCCATTCCCCAAATGCTAACTGAAAACAGTTCAATGTCCTTTCGACTCATTCTGTTTCTATGGCTTACGTCCACTTTGGCCTTCTAGTCACGTCCATGGATGTGAAAAGAGAAATGGATACAGCGTTCAAGGTGGGGCCCTGTTAATTCCTATTAACTATCACGTCTAAAAAAGATTAGTTAAATTTTTAATTTAGTTCATTAGTGTAATCTAGTACTCCAGCTTACTTTAATGGGGATGAAATTATTTAATCGTGGTGAGAAATCCAGCAGGAGCAGGCGGGACAGGATACAGAAAACCGTCCCCTGCAGGGTGTGGATCGATCAGGTGGGTAACGACTCTACTGATCGGTTTCGATCGTTTATCTTTTCCCTTATTGATTCCTGCAAGATCAATCTTCTGTGTGAAAAAAGTAGTCCTACACAGATTTTCACTATCTACACATCTATTTAACTATCTATGAGCCTGGACACAGTGTAGATGGACTTCAGCTTTCTTTTTATTTAGGTTTTCAGGTTTTCCAAAGAAGAAATCTGCTGCCTCCTCCCGTGGCGCTAACGTTATTATAACACCACACTTGGACCGTTTCTTCATCTCGGCGTTGCTGCAAGTTTCCAGCAGTGTAGATGCACGAGTTTGATGCTTTTGTTTTGCATGAGCAGCCGTCAGAAAAACATGCTGGCAGCGATCAAAGGAATTGAGAAGCTCAGAAGCATACGGTTCCAGTTTTGATTCACTACACACTAGGATCATTATCACGACAATGCTTAAAGTTGTACCCTTACATTAATGTACGATACGCTTTAAAGCTAGTCAGGTCCCCTCAGCTGAGGACCATCATAGCGAGAGACACAGCAATCATAAGAGAGAATATGGGTAGAAATTTCTTTTTTTTAACTTTTGTTCATAAATAAGGGAAACTTTCTTTTTAAGTCTTCTTGTTCTTAAATTTGGATTCAGCCAGCAGACACCAGCAGCTAGAGGTGTTTCTAAAGGACTACGTGAGTGAAATGGTAGTCATGGCGAACAGAAGGATAACAGGTAAAAGGGCACCGAACAGTCTGGTTGTACAGGGTGGGGTCTTTATTTGGACGGGCTATAGGTAATTTCTGCAGCTAAGGGAAGCCCCATTCTTGGAATGAGCAGATAGCTCAGACGTTTTCTTCGAAAAGCATCTTAACTCACGTATTAGCTTATGAGCAAGCACCTTTACTTTTGACCTAAGACCCTTTGAAGCACCACCACAACTGAAAACTAAACCCAGATTAAAAAAAAAACATGGATAATTCCTACAATAATTATGCTATTATAAGTTCAATAAAAATTTAGATGTAAATTTGATAAACCACATTTTATATTCAAGTGCAATCGTTAACTGCTGTTAACGTTCAACAAACGCAATCATGTTCACAATTATTTATTATGTTTGTTCGCTGTGAGCAGGAAGCCAGTTTCAAATGAAATAAAGAAACATAAGCGCTATAGAAGATTAATGCTTAAATGAAATACAGCTGAAAACACGGAAAAAAACATACAAACATACAACAAACAAAGTGCGACTTGTCAAAAAGACGCAGTTCAATGCAACTAAATGCCACCGTGCAACATTTAAGTGTTTTTTAAGTTACATGGTTTATGTTTATATGACATGTGGTCGCACGATTCTTGTGCAAGAAAGTCTGAGCTGTGCAGGGTAAATAGGCTGCAGGCCTGTGAGGCATTAACAGTGTGACAGCAGCGTTACACTGTGACATTTGCATTTGGAGTCTGGAATATGTGAATAAACTATAAAGGCAGAGGCATCTGAGACCAGACTGGTCGCCTGCTGGTCACATGTAAACACCCTAAAACTGAATCTGAAAGTCAGCACTTTAACATCTTAGAAAGCGCACGTTCGACCCTCTGAGAAAACATCTTGAGAACTCATTCATTAACATATTGAGACCAGGATAAAAGCTGGTCTCAATATGAAAATACACACTTCCTTCTCTCATCACTCATCTGCCATCAAACACAGCACATCTTTTATCATCTTTTTTATTATTATGTTTACATTTGGTTCCTTTATAAATCCTTGTCCAGAAGATTGCTGCTCATCCCATTAGAGAGCTTCAGGGAAACACAGAGCAGATTGAACAAATCACGGAGGATCCTCGCTCGCACTGTACGAAAGCAAGAGATGGAGGATCCAACCTCAATTTGAGGTCCGTCTCCTGGGACAAAGACAAATACCAGGCTTACGTAGACTTAAATCAAATAACATTATTAATTTGGTCTTTTTGAACTGAAAGTATAGTAGTCTCCTCAGAAAGATGAACATTTTCATTAAAAAAAACAAAAAAAACAGCTGACAATCACAGATAAATTGATAAATAGAATACGTAACTGTGTGGATCACGGTGGATAACACAAAGTCACTCTCGTAATCTCAAAATCCTCATAAATAGGGAAGAGAAAGTAGTAATAAACACATTTTTCCTTATAAATTTAGTCTTATGAAATAAAGTTGAATCAAGTGAATCAAGCTCCAAGTACGCCGACTGCTGGAGCGCGAGGGTCAGAAATAGCTAGTATGGAGATTGGTTTCCAAAAATAATAAATTAAAATAACTAATCTGAAAAAGTCAAATTAATCTTTAAAGGTCAAAAAACTACTGAATTAACAAAAGGCCTACGGAGTATCTGCTGCATATGAACCTCTTTTCTTTATAAAGTAAGTATTATGTGGTAAGCAGACTTTCTGAGGAGATCAGGATGAACGCACTTTGAACGTCTCGCCTTCCTGGGATCCTTCTGTCTTCCTCAACACGCCATTTGTTTTCATTTTAATTATGTTTTATTACTGTGTTTTATGTTATTTGGCCATTTTTTTACAGTGCTATTGCTCTTAATATTGTTATGTTTTCACCCTGTAACACTGTTTATCATTGTCATTATTATAAAGTATACATAAATTCTTCTCTCACCGTAAACCAGCAATAACATTAAATATTTTTCCCTGAGTCCATGTCGTAGTGTTGAGCATTCATTTTGGGATACAAGCAGATTTGGCCGATCTGTGATTAAACACAGGAAATACCCTTTTCATCTTTTTTTATTCCTATGTGTATGTTTAATCTTTTTCAGCGCCCCTCCCTGACGCAAAATACAAATACGTGTTTGCTCTTCATGCAAAACTGCAGATCTTTGATGGTGCAGGTGTCTTTTTATTTATTCGCCAATAAACAGAATCTAAACCCAGCTGCTTCGACCTGACTGACAGCACTGACATTCAAACATATGATTTAAACTTCAGTGTTTCTGGAGTACACATTTATTCATTCCCTCTTCAAACTAATGTTAATGTAGAGCTGGGGGACCATATTAATTTATTAATTAAACGATTATTGTGCTGCAATCTGTTTCATTCATTGTGTGTTGTGTTTTAAATACGGTGCACCCTTTTTCTATACAGCGGAGCCGTTTCACCTGTTTTCACTGAGCTACTGACAGAAATATGTGGAATAACGTCAGATCTGATTTATTTTGGTCCAATTTATTTATTTTTATTATTTAAAAAAATATGTTTAGTAGAGTATATGTTTAAAGTGCACTAATGTTACAACATAGTTTTTTATTGTGATCTAATTTTTTTTTAAATTATATTTTATTATGTTTATAATATCTATTAAAATATGTGTGTATATGTATCATATATATATATATATAAATAAAATAAGAGAATAAATTATATTTTATCTATATATGTATATAAAATATTATTTATTTCTCTTTAATCATATTTAAAGAAAATCCACAGTTAAAGAGACGGACAAATAGTTTGGTAAATGCATGTTTCCAAAGTCAGAGAGTAATTGTTAATTTTCTTAAATCTCAATTTTGACCCAAATAATTGTGATTCTGATTTGTGTCATAACCAAGCAGCCCTAAATGTGTAATTTAAAATGTACTATTAGTTTGGTGTCATTTAAAGGAAGGTGCATGTTTGAATCCACTTGTCATCCCGTTGGTTGTGCTGGAGGAAAATTCAGGAGCTCACCAAAGTCTTTAGGATTGATCCTCTGGGGACCATGAATGCCTGTACAAAGTTTCATGGCATTGGACCCACACTGGCCTCCAGAGATGCTGCCACGGTCGGCAGTTTTGCTTTTCTCAGATCTACTAAAGCAAAATGTAGTTTCTGCTCCAACCGTCAAACCCGTTCTCATCAGCATCACACGATGACCAGTGTTACAGAATGATTGTCACGTCCCAGGTTAAAAGCCTCCAGCTGGAACTCCACCAGGCCATCACACCAACACAGTGTCTGTTACCTGTCCGTCAGCCGCAGCCGCAACCGCAACCTCGTTCAGCATCCAGATCCAGACCTGATCCCATCCCTGCGCTCAGACCCGGGGCTCGGGCTGGGTTTACCCAACTCTCGCTCAAGTTTCTCTCTCAGCTTGTGGAAAGCTGGTCTTCTGCGCGGCTCCTGCTCCCAGCAAATCCTTATCAGGGAGTAAACACCGGGGGGACAGTCGTCTGGAGCTTCCATACGATAGCCCCCCTCCACTCTCTCCTTCACCTCCTTCAGAGACTACACGAACAGGAGCAACAAGGAAGGATGCAGGATGTGAATAAAACATTTTAAATAGATTTCCCCAGACTGGCTGTGATCTTGTGATGGGATCACACCAGCTGCAACATCAAATCAGGCCAGGGGTGTAAAGTGGTTTGACGAGGGCCCCTTTCTTTCGTCCTAACCAAGGTCCTACCCACCCTAATTCAGGCCCCCGTGCTTGGCTCACACCTATTTTATGACACAGCCTTCATTGTGATCTCAACTACAGACCTTTAAAGTTTCATGACTGTATCTTGCACGGTTGCAAACGCTCACATTTCTTTTTTAACCCGCATGAGTTTTATTTTTTTTCGTAGTGTTCTTAAAGAGAAAATATGCCTGTACACTCAGATCATTCCTCTGCGTGCTCTCAGTCTCATCAACAACATCTTCATCAGTTCATTGTCTGTGGAGCAGCTCCACACTTTATACTTGATGACATCACAAATTTGAGTTTGATCAACTATTGGGAGAGTTCATGTTTACAATTTTTGGGCTTGAAAAGTTTCCTTTTAATATGCACCTGCAATTCTGATTACAACCTTACACACACACACATACACACACACACACATACACACAGACACACGCACACACACACACACACACACACACACACACAAACACACAAACACACAAACACACAAACACACACACTGTTTCTCCTGGTTTCTCTGTGAACACAAAACAAATTAACAGGTGCAGATTTTAATTGACAAGAACACAAACTTGACCCACATAAATCAACATACTTTAAACCTATAAATCTACAAGCAGGCTGTAATTTGGAGGTAATCACCTGCATTTAAAATGACACCACTTGACGTCAGAGGCATGCTAACTGTGCCTTCGATTAATGCTGCCTGATCCTGTTGTCCTTATTGAACCTCCGGCCTCAGCGGTCAGAGAGCACAGATTACTTGAGAGCGTCTAGTCTGACAAACAGAGCTATGTTTAAGTAGCAAAGCTTCTTCCTTTCCAGATGCACATGATCCATCCTCCTGTGTGACGTCCAACTTCCTGTGTCCCTGTGCAGCCTTTCTCCAACTGTGACGTCTACGTGTACGACACCGGTAAAGAGTAGCTTTATCTCCCTTCGAATTCAAGTAGTTCACAAAGCTTGATGAGTTAAGCTGAGAGTAGTAAGATTATTTGTTGCCCCATCACAATGTGCAGTAAACCTCTAACCTCACCGATGAGCTACCATTACCAGATCCCTCGTTCATGTCTGAGCAAACACGCTGAGCTGTGCTTTTGATCAGATCACTTAGGATGGATGTAAAATCCAGGTCAAAAGATCATGTGTGACGTCAACTGGTTGTCTGCAGCACAGTAGGTCGATCCGAGAGATCTATGTTAGGCCTATTAAAGTATAACTCTGGCGTTTTGGATCCAACAGTCTCTTTTGACACGAATATACAGTACATCAAATAAGCCATCGAGACAAGTTTTTTAGGTGATCACCTATTGACAGAGAAATCCTGGAAAGTCACAAACAGCCAGACATGGCTAACACTCAGTGCGTTGCACATCAGTAACCCGAAAATGGTCTTTACCCGATTAAGGGAATGATCTGATTATTGAAGTTCTCCTCGTATACATGAGCAGCGGTTGAATGGGAAAATGACGGAGTAACTCCAGTACAGTAGGTGGCGCTCCGCCAACATACATCTGGTCTAAATGCAGCTTTTTCCCCGGTTCACCTTTTGTCAAAATCACAAACGGCCAACTTTTGGACAGAATTACGACCGAAATGGGAGCTCTTGGTAGTAATGTTTCTTGTTCCTTTGCAAAGTCCTCCTTCGGTTTAAAGGTAACGCTCTATTATTGTTGTTTTTTTCACTTTGTTGAAAATAAAATTTTATTGAATTAAAATTCAATTGAATTGAGTGTGGAGCATGCACAAGAAACACGATAATAATCTGTTAAACTGCATGGAAACACACTGACCGAGAAGCTTGGGGCAGAGCGCGAAACCATCCAAAATGGCTTTTTTAACCACTAATATTGCTCAAAATAGCCCAAACAAGTCGGCAATCGACTGCGTTTCAATATGAACAGAGAACAGGGCCGGCTGCTAAGGCTTGTAGCATTGTAAAACAGTCTTTTTTAATAAACTCAGGGTTAGCCTACTATATGTAGGGACTGTTATCATGCTACTGCAGAAGTTTGGTGTTATTTTGAGCAATATTAGTGGTTAAAAAAGCCGTTTTGGATGGTTTAGAATTTTGCCCCTAGCTAATCAGTTTTAGCCATTTCTGGCTGCTAGCAACTGTCCAGAATTTCTCTGCTAATAGTTGATCCACCAAAGAACTTGTCTCAACGGCTTTTTTGATGTATATTCATGCTGAAAAAGACTGTGTGGTCCAATTTCACGAGTAAGACATCAACTTTAATATTTGGCAGAAATAACTTACAGACGGATTTACATGACTGATTTTGATGATGACTTAAAACAATAGTTTGATTCTTTTTTGTTGTTGCTTTTTTGCTTAGAGTGAAATGAGAAGATGGAGTCAGCTGGTCCTGGCTCCGCAAAAGTCCTGCACGTAACCTCCTCCCATCAAACCACATCTCGTCGTGAGAGTGGTCTCAATAGTGAATAGCCGTCTTTCCCAATATGGTTTGACACAATTTTTACTGTACCCTACATGTCTGTGATGCACCTGTGTGCTTTGTGATACACCAGGATATAACACACACACACACACACACACACACACACACACACACACACACACACACACACACACACACACACACACACACACTCACACACATACACACACACACACAATGATAGTGACATCTACTGACGCTACATACCATCTTAGGGTAAGGTTGACGACCGTAAGAGAAGATCTCCCAAAGAAGAACACCGTAGCTCCAAACATCTGACTTTGTGGAGAATTTCTGGACAATGGTAGCAAATATATAAACATAAAATAAGAACATAAAAAAAAAATGTAGAACCTGTTCTAACTTTAAATGTTGTTATACGTAGTGGTAATTAAGGATAAAAAGGCAATTTATGTTGGAGAAAGTTCTATGCATAAGGTTGTTACACAAACCTGGTCCTTATTGATGGATTATCCCTGATTTGTTAACCACTGATAGAGCAAAACCTATTGCCCTTTATCAAATTTGCCACATTGTAAGTATCAAAAAGAAGTTTGATTTTACTTTCAAAATGCGAGTCAAACAATTTAAAACCCTGCAGTGCTGCTTTGATATTACTTTGCTGTCATTTCAGTGACATTATTTTATGCACATGCATGCACAATGATTGGATCCTTCCAGGTAGAACATCCTCAGACAGAGAAGAAGAGATGTTTAAATTAGCTGCAGCGGTATTTAGTTGAAATTACCTCATAACACAAATAGTTATGTTTAGTCAGAAACAGATACAGAAGCATAAAAACAAGTCCCAGTTCAAAAAAAGGGACACAGCAGCGCATCGAACTGACCTCTTTCTTCAGAGCTTCCGGGGCGGTCCATTTGACCGGCAGTTTGGCGTTATCTGACACCTTTGTGTCCACCTTGGTCAGGCCAAAGTCGCTGACCTTGGCCACGCTGTCGTCAGAGACCAACACGTTACGAGCTGCCAAATCTCTGTGAACAAACTTCTTGGACTCCAGGTACTCCATCCCCTCACACACATCGCTGACCACACAAACACACACACACGTTATATACAGTTACAAGCAGTTTTTGCATTGCTGTCACACAACGCACTCTGCACACACTATGTTCTCTGCTGTACAGAACATTAAGATCATTGAAGTTTGAACTCACAGAGCAAAGCGAAGCAGCTGGACTGAGTTTACAACTGAACGTCCTCTCGTCCTGAGAAAGTTTACAAGGTTTCCCTGCAACACAAACACATGCAAACAGAATGAGCATTCCTATTACGAGATAAACTGCACATAGACAGAACTACTACAAGCAGAGGATACCTTTTGGTTTGCAAATGTGTTGAGTTAGTGCTGAACAAGTTATTTAGCACTTTAAAATGTCACTTAAAGTTGTAATATGGCTAATCATCAAAACAAACATCACAATAAAACATATTAAGTCAGACTACAAGTTTTGGATTTCTTTTTTTTCTTTAGTAACTGGAACGAGTGTTTGTTTTTGTTTTTTTGCTTTTGCACAATGAATAAACACATGCATGCAAACGTTCACCTGAGTTAACACAACCAAGCAGATTTATCACAAAGTCATTTACTGTTAAAAACTATAAACGTTTAAGGGAATACTGCACATCTTATAGACACATCGGTACATAAATTACAAGCAAACGCGCAGTAGGGGGAAACCATATTTTTTCTGTTGGTGGTGAATTTGCAGAAAAAGTGTCCTGATAGTCGATAAACTCGGCTTTCTGTTCTTGACATCTGAAATGATTTTGGTCAAATAGGACAAACCTGTGTGTGTTTTTCACTTAGTATATACATATAGTTAGTGAAATACAATACAATAATACACATGTACACACAATTCACATGTGATTGTATGTCTGCTTGACTGTGACGTAAAAAGGTGTTGTCACTCTACGCTGAATATTTATTCACTATGTTACCTAACTGTTATTTATATAATGTCTTGCTTCTGGTTGTTATAATGATCATGTTTTGTTTTATGACTGAGAGCTGATATAGGGTGTGTTGCTGTACCTTAGCCATGAGTTCGGTGACAATATGAAGCCCTTTGTGGAGAATGACCCCCAACAATCGCACCAGGTTTTTATGCTGGAGCTTCCTGAAGGATTGAATCCACATTAAAAACACTGACAGCAGGAACAGAAGTAGTTACACTGAATTCAAAATGATGTTATGACAACACAACAAGCACTACAACACACGATAGCACAACAATCCAAAATGATTTTATTATTTAAGTGTTTGGGACAAAATGTGAAAGTGTTAAAAATCTTTAGGCTCACGTCATGACAGTGGTCTCCTGCAGGAAGGCCTGAGCTGTCACATCACATTTAATGGTCTTCACTGCCACCCTCTGGCCCATGTACTCTCCTTCATAAACAGCTGCGGGGGAGAGTCACACGGTATTGAAGAAGAAGAAGAAGAAGAAGAAGAAGAAGAAGAAGAAGAAGAAGAAGAAGAAGAAGAGATTTCAACTCAGTGTGAGGGTCTTTACTATGTTTCGCATTTACAGTTTCCTCTTCTTTACCTCTCCTCACGCTCTCTGTTGCTGTGAGCAACATCGAGCCGCTGAAGGACAGTCACTAACTTGTTGTTCTGCTACCAACATTAGCTGCACTGTTCATGTTTTACATGTTTTTGCATGTTTTGGATAATTTATGATGCAGTCATTGTTTTTCAGTTTAAATGATGCGTTTTGTTTTTGTATCTGCAACATCGTGTCCGCCTGTCTTGGCCGGGTAGATTTAAAAAAAATGTTCTATCAATGAGATTCTCTCCTGCTTATATAAAAGGTTAATTGAAATGAAAATATCTAAATGTGAGATAAGAAGAGTAGTTAAAAGCTCACCACCAAATTCCCCCTCTCCAATATTCTCTCCCAGTTTGAGCTTCGTAATGTCCAGCAGCCATCCAGCTGGAGAAGAGAGATGTGAACTGTAAACCTGACACTACAGGCTTTCACAACCGTTAATATTATTATTATTATTATTATTATTAGATATTTTGACATGAGACTCACTTTTAGACAGCTCCAACTCAGCTGACTTGGTTCCTTGTTTTTGTTTGGGCTTCAGAAGAGTTGTAGCGATGGAGCCTTTGTTCTTTGAGTAGAACTGCAAAGATGTAAACATCAGCAACAGATATTCACTTATTTATAATGTATTTCATTTGGTTTGTTCATTCTCAACACTGTGTGAAGTGCCGTGTAAAGGTTCACACATACATAAGGTTTATGAATGTATAGTTCATTATTTTCTGTATCTGTACAGAGAATAATAAGTTTATTGACACTTTGACACATCAACACCTCCACAGAACTCAGGAAGTCAGTTGAACACTTGTAAAGGCTGTGGTTTAACAATAAAAAAACAATGAGTAAGACCTATAGTTAGCTTTAGAAGTCATTATAAAAACTGCACCTCATGCTGTGTGTATAGATACTCTTCAAGTCTCTGTTTCCTGACGACAGAGCACAAAGCTTCAAGGGGCAGCAGCTGACTTTAATAACACCAGTATGATGCAGTGACATATCAGATGCTGGGTTTTATATTGTCTCTGCCAGCACTGAAACAAAAGAGCATTTATAACATGATTCAGCCCAAATATTCATCTGGCTGTGTTCTCGCAGGAGTAAGTCAGCCGGTCTGACTCAGGCCTGAAGCCATCTGCGGCTCGCTGATAAGACGGAGCTGAAAGCGAGCTGGCCATCTCTGTCGAGTCTATCTCCAAACCCCACTGACTGCAGCGACGCTTTCAATGCACCTTCACACAGAAACAGGCCAAATACAGATAAACCATAAAAGGGCTGTGCTTCATGTGTTTTCCTGTCTTTGCTTCACTTTGACAAGTGCCATGTATTTTTACACTGGTGTCAGTTATGCTGATGTGTTTTGGTCAAAAATACATCGGGCATCAGAGCGCTGTGGTTCCCAACCCCCAACAAGAGGAAATGTGTATTTGTCACCACTTGTCACTGGTTATACGAACCTGAATACCTGTGTGGTGTATTAAGCTACATAGAAGGGAAAAAATGTGTTTAAAAATATCAACGTAAACTGGAAGAGCTTAAGGTTGTGTGTCTCCGCCAAACAATCAAGTTGCAGTTTACATTCGAACCGTCCAGACTAAGATAATATATGAAGTGACTTTGAGGGGATTTTTTTTTAAATTTGTATTTTTTGGTGAAACATTGAGGCTTCACACACATCTTCAACACGGCAGCAAAGAAGATCGACAAGATTAGTTCTACCAATTCATTATCTGTTTTTTTACACTTCAAGTGCTGCAGGAGTTTTGACCTCTTTAGATGTTTTCTCTTGTCCATGCACTGCAAGTCTGAGTAAAAAAGGTACCAGTGGATCTGTTAAATAGGAGCAATGACATGATAGATGCTCAGGGGTTTTGTGCATGCTGCAGCTGGATTTGTCCTGGGTACGCAGAAATACACAACTTGGATTAAAACGAGGAACCTCTTACCTCTATCATGTCAATGAGGTTGTAGAAGTATTTTATGTTGTCGATGGTCAGCTTGCTGTCCTGATAAATCACCCGGTAGTGAACGACTTCTCCGGAGACGCTGACACACAGGACGTAGTCACCGGGATGACGGATGGACTCTCGAACCAGGAACAGGCCGTCCTCAGCCGGCTGCAGCTTACAAACTGCCTCTGGACCCGAGATCTTCCCATGAAACCAACTAGGGAAAGACAGCACAGGAGCCACATACACATAAAAAAACATCTCAAATGTATTAGAAACATGTCAGTAGTTCACAAACCAAAAAAGGAAGTTGGGGTGATTAATCCCGAGACAATGTTTGTTTGGACGTCCAACCCACACCGTGTGGTCACAAGATGTGTCTTCAAGATTGACCAAGACAGCAGCTAAAGTTAGAAACAACATGCGTCCACGTCACAGTCACACTGCTGGTGTTTACTTTGTGTAACCATACTGCGTCCTACTGACAGTAATGACACTCTCATGTGAGCAGCTCAAAGGGAAAAACACCTGTAAACCTGGGAGAAAGAGGAGACCTACGGCATGAAGCTGAGGCTGGGGTCGACGCGCAGAGCCTCTCTTTTACGCACGTTGGTGGAGTTTATGAGTCCTTCCTCTCCTGTGGTGTTGTGCCTGGCCGTGTAACATCCCTTCTTCTAAAAACAAAAAAAGAGCAACGTCTCTTATCACATTGTGGGAAAAAATAAATGCAACGACTGAACAAACACCGTCTGCAGCTCTCTTTTTTTTACCGTGCTTGTGTCAACAATAGTGAGGATGTCTCCTTTCTGGTAGGCCAGTTCTCCAGGTTTTGGTTTCCTGTGGTCCCCCTTGGCGACACACTGTGTACCTGCAGCCCAGCTCATCTGCAGGAGCAGAGGAATAATAATAACACAACATCAACTCTGACTCAAAGAACTGGCTGGCCTCATCAAACAACATATAAAACATAATGGATATTATCGTCGTATTTTACGAGACCGTTATTACCTAATAATGTCTGGAAGTTTCCTTCAAAGAATTGTGTAATTAGGTATATTTAACGATAGGGGAAATAGAGAGATGGAAGTAATTTTAGTCATTGATAGTTATCAGGTATTATCTTTGAAGAACTGTTACATTTAAAGAGCAACGTGCAGGTTAGAGACCACTGTTAATCAATGTGTGGGGAAATGATGTAGAAACTATAATTCAAACAAATTATACACGGGTTAAAATGTTTTTGTATAGTTGCACTGTCGTTATTTGCTGCTCTGTGTGCCCTGAATTGCCCCCCGGGGACAAATAAAGTTTTTTGAATTGAATTGAATTGAATTGAATAAATAGACATCATGACGACAACTGGAGTCGTTTTTGTTGAGAAATTTTACTTCTGCATCAAAAAACGACCAACTGGATGTGACGTAGGAGAAGGCAGTCAAACAATTATAAGCATGTATACCAATACTAGTTTTAATGCAGAAGAGGCTGAAACCGAAAACCCAAGAGTAAAACACTAGGTTAGGTTGGGGGTGTACTGCCTTACTGACTGTTTACTATTCACTGCCAAACTACATGAGACTTTTTAGAGATTTTCTTCAGAAATTATCAAAAATGACCCTAAATTCCTTTGTCATATACTCTTTAATCCGTGATAGTGTTCATGCAGAACTCACACGTAGACCAATGAAAACTTCACAAACTCCGAAACACCTTAAACCTTCAGTCACATGTTATGCAAACATTATTCAACTTTTTTGATTGACTTCAGACTTCAGTTTTTAAGAATAATGGCGTCGTGCTTGTGGCAGCCGTTCCCTGCGTCCTGATCGTTTTTATTGCGTTTTTATTCTTGTTTTAATGTCATCTTTGGCAGTGTTTATGTAGCTGTTGTTGCTGTTGTATTTTAATGTAATTGGCTGCTTTGACAATGTAATTTCCCTCTGGTGTCTGTACATGTGAAAACGGTATGACAGAGAGAGCTTGGAGAAGAAACTGAGTGTGATCGATGGTCAAACATTATGGCCGGACGTGGCAAATATTTGAAAGAAGCGAGGGGGAAGCTCACACAATACAAAGGTACTGCAGTTACTATCACACACTGTATTTTTTTATACCTCCCTTGTGTTTTTGTGAGCTGCTGGAAAGTAAATTTCCTTGCGGGAGTTCATCCCAAAGGATCAATAAAGAAAAGTTTAAGAATTACTTAGAGGACACATCGTAAATCATGAAAATGGTAAAAAAAAATATATATATATATATATATACTGTGTAATTAGAGACAGTTTATAAAATATTCAAGTTGTGCTGGTAAAGTTCAACACCTGTACCAAAAATAAGCTCAGTAAAGGTAAAAAAAAAAAAAATGTTTAAAGGAACATATTGTTTATTTTGATGTAAATATTTGACACATTTAAAGAGAATTAGAAATGAACTCATGGGGAGAGAAATGCTGCTGCACAACAAGAAAGATGTACATTTATATTCAAGGATATAAAAATAAAGAGCCCGGTGTTTCACCAGAACACCTGACAGGTCAAAGGGGACTTGTGCACCTCCTTATATACTGGTCGATATTTAAAGCACTAAATATACATAATACATCACATACCTTTGCCAAGAGCAGGGCTGGAGGTTGGATAAGAAGTAAAACATGTCTCTGAACAATAACAAACAATTAAATTAAATGATGTCAATGGATGCTTAACTAGAGTAGATGTTGTAGAGGTAATGGGGGTCCAGATTAAGATGGTAGCAGGATGTTGACAGCTTAATGCGCCCGGACAGGTCTGGTCTCGGGCTGGTTCCCTCTCATGAATGTTTTAGTACCTGCGGTTCTCTGGAGCGCTGCTGACGGACTCCTTCTTCTTCAGGACAGCAACTTCAAAATCCTCCTCGTCTCATTCAGATCCGTCAAGTATTCTCGATTAGAAACAGCGCACAGGAGCCGATGCTGTCGCCTTATTCACATCGCAGACCGACACGTACTGCAGCTGTGGAGCCAGCGCTGATACCAGTCTGTCACTTCCTCAATATTTAGGAAAATGTGCTTCATATTTCATGAGGCGACGCAAGAAGTGACGCTGTGTGTGTGACTTGACTTCTTCTCCTGTTAAAAATAGTGTCTCCTGAATATCGAGTTTATTATACAGTGGTGGAAGAAGCACTCAGGTCTGTTTACTTAAAAGTACTTTACATTTACAAGTAGTAAAACCAGTGCAAAAGTACTGTTACATGTAAAAGTCATGCATTCAAAATATACCAAGTACCAAAATCAAGAATATATATTATCGATCCATCTATATAGGTATATTTAGCGCAAATAAATACATTTATATTAATTTACTTGATTTTGGCAGCATCTAAGAAGAATTCCTTTATTAGTTCTGCGAATGGGGAAATTCAATTTTCACTCTATTATTTTTCATTTTACACACACAGGCCCGAAATACACACAAAGGACCTATATACATGCAGCGATGTTAGGAGAGATGTTAGATCGAGCAGTTGGGAGTTCGTTGCCTTGCTCAACAGCACCTTGGCAGTGCCCAGGAGATGAACTGGCACCTCTCCAGCCACCAGTCCACACTCCATTCATGGGCCACACAGGGACTCGAATCAGCAACTCTCTGGTTCCCAGCCCAGTCACCTATGGACTGATCTACTACAGCCCCTCTGTCCTCCATAGTACAGTAGAAGTACTCTGTAGCATAAATTACTCAAGTAAAGCAAAATTAGATCTAACTTGTACTTCAGTACTTGAGAAAATGTACTTAGTTACTTTCCACCGCAGTGTTTAATTTGGTTAACAACACAACACAAGACACAAAATGGCTTAAAAGTGTTTTAATATCCCCCATTAAGTTTAGGCAACACTACAGACATTCAAATAATAAGGACAGCAACGGTCACACTTCCCGTTTAAAACAATACAAAACAGATCCTTCCAAATAAAATAAGCAATAGATATAGTATATGGAGCTCTCGATAAATGAAAATCAAACTAAAAACGGCACAATAAGAACTCCCTCACATCAACTTTTAAGCCAACGAGTTGTGCAACGGTCTCTTCCCTGTCCTACATCTGGGTGGAAATAATATCATCACAATATTAACTTGACAAAAAAAAAAAAACACAACTCATAATGTTCCCCTTACTCCGTAATACACAACATGATGCAGGCACAAGGAAGAAAGTCAAAGGACTACTTGATCATTACAGTAGATATTCAGTCGGACTAAAGCTTCTCTCTTCTGCTAACTGTGATCTGGAAGAAAAAAGATTACTAGGCATATTATTCAAATGATAAAATTATGGCTCTATACAGTAACATTGTCATTTCGTAAGTGCTTCATTCCCTCAGCATGCTACAGACTGTGCAACATAAGACTTCTCTCTTCTCAGAGACTGACCTACTCTCCAGTGTGACCTCCACAGAGCCTCCGTCTTTCCTTATTAACGTGTTTTCAAGGGGAAGTTATTTGAGTGTAGCCTTTTGAGCTGTGTGTTGAAGGGCATTTAGATTTCACAACTATTTCGATTCATCTCCCCCAAGTTTTCAAAATGTCTGAGGAGGAAATCTGAAACGGGGGACTTGAAGGACTGTTACATTATTTTATTCTTTATGTGTCAACTTAGGCACAATGAACATCACAGTACTGTATGTATGCAGATCCTAAAAATCACCATTCTTCGCTCTTTCTCACAGTTTCAAAGCTTAACTTGAAGCCCCATCTCTCTCTTTTTTGTTTAACAGACTGAAAAACACATTTCAGTGTATGAACGTCATGCACTAACGTTAGCTCAGCGAGTTCTGACTCGAGCAGCAGAGTTCAGACTCTGCTGAAAATAATTCTTAAGGTGCTGATGATTTAAATGGAGACTTTAACATCATAGAAACAACACAACTATAGTTGACGGTGGTGGTTTGACTGTTGTGAATGAACAGAGAGGGGTGGTCAGTAGTTAGTGTGCAATTATACTGAAATGGAAAAATGCAATCAGCCATTTTCAGGAATTGTTACGGAGCCAATTTTTCTCTGCACACTTAATCTGGCAGGAAAATACTATACCAGAGAAGGATTTGCAGTACGGATTCTCAAGCTTCAGTCTCCTCCTCCTCTTAATTTAAGGGTAGACATGTAATATGTACAGTCAGTTATATTCATATGTATATAGCTGTGTGTTAAGATTGTTTTCAAGATAAGAAAAGTTGAAAGTTGTGACATTCTACTAGTCTCTAAACTAGCAAACACTCAGGAGGCAGAGGTCAAACACTTTCCGTTTCTTCCTTCTTGTCTTTTTTGCCCTCTCCCTCCCCTTCGCCCGTGTCGCTGCCGTCCCGTCTGCGTTTGCGGTTGCGAGCGCTGGCCTTGGATGCCGGCAGAGACTCCATGCCCAGAACCTTGTGGATCTGACGGAACGCAAGCAGCCGCAGTGCATGCTGGAACCAAAGAAAAGAGCAAAGAGAAATGTTTGTAGACTTATAGAAGCACACAGGAAACGAAGACAGAGAGAGAGAGAGGGGCGTAAGATATGCAACAAAACGCTGTGGTCCTCTCTACTTTCCCCGCAGACCACCCAGCTTCACAGCTATAAGGGGCTGCCAAAAATGACGTTCAAATATTACTTCTAAAAAAAGACACATAGGTTTAAATATCTATTTCTGCACATTATATCCATATAGGGACAAACCAATACCATAAGGAGACATAAATACTTGTAAAGGTAGCATGCATGCATTTTAAAAGATCGTTACCTACACATTAAAAAAAGAAACAAAAAATCATAGCCTGTATACTATAGAACTTCATTAGGAGACTGTTAACCTGTCTCTGTAGCGCGTGCAGGAGGCAGGACATGACGAAGATTACATCGCAGCCACGCAACATTAGCTGGTTCATAATTCGGTAACAATATAAACAACACAGTCTCTGAATTTGTCTGAAAACAGACTCTCTTTCCTGCTCTGTCAGTTTGTTGATGTGGACGTCCAGATTCATCAAATATCAAACAATGTTTGAACTTAAATGTGCATGCTTCTGGTGGTGGTTACACCAATAACCCTCACACCTTTAGCTAAACAACACTGTTGCTGGATTTACCCACAGTTTAAGTCTGGCTTGTGTAGCCAGATGTAGACGATTCTACAATGAAAGACTGCCCACATTTACACTCATGGTGTCCAGTTATACTGTTACTAAGAGTGAACAAAAGTGACTCCACACCTTCCAGCCAATCTCAATCCAGGCTTTCCAGTGACCATGACAATAATTGCTGTGTCTGTGTGAGTGTACCTGTGCACTAGCAGTGATGTCCTCTCTGGCCTGAAGCATCATGCTTTCCAAAGCATCTGTTGTCTCTTTCTCACAGGGGTCCAGCAACCCTGGTCCATCTGAGTAAAGGGAGGAGAAACAAATGTGATAATAGCAAATCAGTCTTTTAAAAAGGTTCAAGTTTGATGCAAGATGATTCTGGAGCACCAGAGGGAGGCATGGTATAAAAAAGTACTGTGTCATGTGAAATAATCCACTTATTGTCATCAACGGGTATATTCGTCTGACCTGGTAGCAGGATGCCTGTGGAGATGCACTCTAGGACTCTGCGCATGGCCTCTCCTGGGCTGAGCGGGCCCGCAGCACTGCTGATCACTTTCTCCACCAGCAGCTCCATCGCCTGGAGGGGGCAAAACGCAGGAGATGGAATAAATAGAAGAAGACACTTCAGACGGTGGATTGAAGCGCCCTTAAAAGGTTTTCCTCTATCTGTCTTGACCCGCCATAAAACACCTGGTCAAGGCATTTGGGGTGTATAAGATATCTCCTCACACAAGATGCAGATAAAGCATTGATTCAGTGCTGATGGAGCTATCAATGTTTGAACATTTTTATGTTATTGTTCTTTCAGACAGCACCAGTAGAGCGGACAGAGAAAAAGGGACTGAAATATACAAAAAAAATGAGTTAAGTCAAACGATGCACATTTACCAGAGACATGACACAATATTTTATAAAACCCCACTAGTAGAAGGTTTACACATCAAAAAGAAAAATAGACACATTGGAATCAAGGCCTCTTACCCAGCCAGGCATCTTCCCCCAGGTGGGAACCCGCTGACATAAATCTCTCAGCACCCGAATGACGATCACACAGGACTGCAGCCCGTTGGCACGAGCCTTCAGAAATGAAAAAATATATATTTATGTAAACAAAGCAGAAACATTAATAATTAAAGATAAGATGGCTGCATTTGCTTGCTGATTTTAGAAATCCTTATCAACAATTATCATTATTTTGTGGCTTTTCTGACAATGAATGAGAAATAATCTGAAAATGTTGCCACATTGGTTTCTTCTGTAGAGCCACAGAATTGTTACGTAATGTCTGCTTACAAGTGACAACCCCATGTGTATTGCTTTAACACAAAATCCATTGTGTTTTTAGCCGGAAAGGAAGTGAAATCAGTTCACTTAAATTCTCCCACTCAGCCACTTCTGCAGAATAATAAAATGTATTTTTTTAAATAAATATATAAAAAATATCACAGACCTTTGTAGGGCATGTTTACATGCGTGTTTTGCCTTTACCTGAAACCATTTGGCGTGACGGAGAGAAGCCAGGTATTCCAGACATTTCCTCTTATTCAGAAGATCAGACGGGTCCTTTTCAGCCACACCTGGTAGAGAGAACATGCACAAGCTCATGACTTACAGTCAAGCTGAAGGGAAGCCAAAATGATGACTGCAACACAAGGTGTTATTGTTGATGTACAGTCGCTGCAATGATAAAAATACTGGAAGTTCACGTTTATCTCATGTGACCGGGCATTTCCTTGAGGCCTTAAAGACGCTTCGGTTTGTTTCAGTTTGTTTTGTGAGATAAACTGTGAGGGGAAGTTAAGAGAGAAAAGAAAAGCCATTTGACCGTCAAATAAGGAAGACTGCCGTGTTTCTATTATGATACATTCTCTGGAAAGGATGGTTACAGAAACATGAAAAAAAGAAGGAAATCCAAGGCATTCAGAGAGAAAAGTGATGAGTTTATATTACATTAACTCATCACTTTTCAGCTGTTTCAAGAAATTTGCGTTAAGGACTATTTCATCATGACGCCATATTAAAGGAGTTTCCTAGCTACACATATTTCCTTCTTACAATGAAGTCTCATCACTCAACTTCTCTTTAACATGTTGTGATGTTTCTCCACTTGAGCAACTGATCATTGAGTCCCATCTTTTGACAATTTTCCCACAATTATTAACAAAAAAATATACAACTCATGTTAAGCGTTGCCTTGTTCTCACCACTACGTTGCTTTCACATGGATTCAGACAAAGAGTAGACGGTATACCGGATATATTTTTAGTGGACAAGAGCGGACATTAAGAGAGAATACCAGTAACTGTAAATGCCTTTGGCGTCCACAGATAAAATATTTAACTTTCTCCCATCCTCCGCAATATAATTTTTACGTAGCTCCCTCACTCAAAGAGTAAACCTGAGCGATCTGCACAAAGAGAAGCTAAAAATTTTGTTGAAACAACAACCAAAATTATATGATCAATCAATACATCAAATAAAATATAAGAATTTTATTTGACATATTGTATTATTACGTCACCATAGCAACATATCATCATGCGTATTTCATTTTCATGGGACTGTTTGTTTTCCCCGTGCCGTCCAGAAGGTGTCTTTCGTCTGCCTGAATACATGTGAATGCAGCATAAGGGAACGTAGGGCTTTCGTAATTAATAAGTAATCGTTTTTTTTTTAAGATGGTCAGATTAAGACTTGTAGCACTTTCCTTTAATAAACTCAAAATGAGAGTGGTGCATTTCCTCCTTTTTTTGCCGCTTGAACTGTGCTTCAAATCCAAACAACGGATTTTCTACTTTAACTTTTGATCATGAAACATGGACTTCATCCCTTTGGAAAGGCCCTCATTCTACATCCAATGTTTTTTATGTTTAAAAGGAAACTTCTCAGGCAGATAAAAGGCACAAGAGCAAGGATACCTCTTTCATGTCATGGCTCTATATTTAAAAGATGATATAAACATCAAAAAGCAAACCAAAAAAGAGAAGTTAGAAGATTAACTTAATCAGAAGTACTGGAGGATACATAGTTTGTTTAAAACACAATGCTTGTGTCTGTGTTGGATATAGATGTAATATACAGTAGTTAAATATCAATTCTAATAACTTCTATGAGACACATTTCCAAGACTGTAAAGTCACCTAACAATAACAAATGACAACACATTTGTCCAAACACACACGTGGTTCCTGATGACTGTAATGAAGTGATATTTCACAAGATCAACCTTGGGGCTTTCCACACTTCTATGTTCACTAGAACTGAAGCCACAACAGGACATAAGCTTCCGAACAGGGGGAAATACACTGGAGATCAAAACTAGAGAACAAATTATTAATACTTTTCTGAAATGGTGTTATTCTTCATTGTTCAGAATTTGATAGAATATCTGCTGTGGCTATACCACTGCTGTACTAGCATGTTTTTTTAAATAGCTGCTGAAAGGTGACTGAAACCCTGCAACAGTAGGTTGTCCAGATGAAAGGGAGGACCCTCTTAATCATTGCAAGAGAGGTTGGACATCCCAAGTCTGTGATTTCGAGAATATTGAAACTTTACAAGGACACAGATTCACTTGAGTCCCTCAAAAAGGTTGCCCACGTAAAGACAAGTGCGTGAGAGGACAGGATTATGCAACTCTCAATGGGGAATCAGTCCAACACTGCAGCTGGAGTTTTTAACCCGTTCATTGTTGAACAGGGCAAAGATCTGTCTTCTAACACAGTTTCTCGTCATTTAAGACAATTTCGACTGAAAGCCCGCTCTGCAGTGACCAAACCTCTCATCAGCAGAAATAATAAAAAGTTTGGGGGATGAGCTCTGCAGCGGGAGTTGGGCCTCTCGTACAGCTACATATTAGGGTGAATGCAAATGTTTATTTGAACCTCCTTTGGCAACATACAATACCAGCTGCAATTTTCATGCAGGACAATGCCCCGTCTCACTGCGAAACGGGTTAAGCAGTTCCTTAAAGCTAAGAATATTGAAACAATGAAATGGCCAGCCCAGAGTCCAGATCTAAACCCCATAGAGAATCTCTGGAAAATCATTGGCAACAAAGTAATGGCTAAGAAACCCACTACAGTTACCAAACTGTGTAAGAAGAAGAACGGACCAAGATCAAACCAGAGCAGATAGTGATGTCCTGTGGGCGCAGATGTGCTGAAGTCATTTAAAGCAAGGGCCTCTACACTTCCTATTCATTTTTTAATCCTATAGCCCGAAGAAAACATTGTTTAAATCTTCTCTTCTGACACAGGGGTTACTGTTCTATAATTTTGCTCACTGTTTTTATCACAAAATAAAGGTTTTTGTTGAATTGTCTCGGTTATTTAAAAATCATGCCAGTAAAGCAGCGGTATAGCCACAGTAGATATTCTATCAAATTCTGAACAATAAAAAATAACCACATTTCAGAATAAATCAAGTACTAATAATTTGTTTTCCAATTTTGATCTCCAGTGTACATAACAAAAACAAAGCCAGTTTTTGAAGTCTACACTACCATACCACTCAGAATCAAGGACCCATATTTATCATGCCTCAGAGAGAGGGGCTTTTTATTTAGTAGCAGTCCCTCTGATGAACAAGAGGGGTTTCCACCTCTGAAAAGCTTTATAAATATGGGCAACCTGGTTCCTTTAATGTTTCTATTCTCAGTGGTATGTGAACAAGTGTGGTCTTCAGATCAGCCAAGGTCTTGCCTAGGTCTGCTGATACAGAAGTAGGGGCACTGATCAACAAACCCAAACAAAAGTTTAAAAATAAAAGACAACGGCCACAGAAAACATTTCTACCATGTTTTCCAAATGGGAAAAAACATGTTAAAATACAGTTATTGCAGCAGGCGCAGGAGTGTTTGCAACACAATGATCTTGGCAATTACCTTTATTGTTGAATGAGTGGGAGGGAAGAAATGACAATGGACTCACTAATGCCATCTTACTATTTCTATATTGATCATTGTGAGGTGATAAAATGACACTCCAACACCTCTTCATGGATAATGCCACAGCATGATGCAGGGATGAGAGACGAGGAAATGGGAAGTCGCTGGACCTCAAAATACCCTCGTAGGTATCGAGAACAAAATGGAACAAGAAGCAAAATGTTTTTCGGGTCTAAAAATAAAGATATTTCTGAATACGGTATTACAATTTGAAGCATGTTCATCCCTGGGCATTATCTGAACACTGATCATCACATCATCCTCAGTCGATCATTAAAAGGTTTTATCTGAGCATGTGTTCACATGAGAAACACACACCCTAGTGGCACAGAAAGGTCGGAGAGCCCGGCTTTTGATTCCCATGTTGTGGAAAAGAAATAAAGAACTTCGGGACTAGTGTAACTGCAAAAAATGGGGGAAATGAAAAAAAGTGGGACAAATGAATGTGAGTTAAATCTTATTTTAGGGGTTAAAGAAAAAAATCTACTTGAACGTGGGTTTGATTAAAAGTCCCACCTCTCATTTTGTGTTATTTAAGAGCCTTTCAGCCCAAAACTTTAGGCTGCTTATGGGTGGAAAAGTGGAGCAAGGGGTATATATGTATATATCTCTATATAGAAAAGTGTATTACACACATCGCTTACATTTGTTTGCCTGGTACTGAAAGCTTTGGCTTCTCTAACCTTTCTCAGCCGCTTTTCCTCCTGCCTGCTTGTCCTTCTCAGTAGCAGGGTCCTCCCTCATCAGCGGCGAGGTGAGAGAAATGGTCACCTGCATTTTGGGCTCCTTGCTTGTATATATCACGATGTTCGCCTCCTCGGGGTGAGCCTGCACCTCATACTGATCTTCAGAAAATGTCTGCCGGTTAAAAGGACACTTGGGATTACTCACTACAGAGGAGGCGGGGTGTTGGGGCAGAGAATAGCCTTGTTTGGCGAGGTTACAGGGCAATACTGCTATGTTTTAACCCTGGGTTGTGCTTTTTTCTCTCAAGGTAGTTCCCTTATTTAAGCAGGGTCTGTGACGTTACCATGAATATATTTCTCAACAATCCATAAAATCTTTGTAATTGTAATATTTAGGAAAGGGATGGGGTTAGTTTAAGGAGAAAAAGCCCCATCTCACTCTGTAGGATTCAGGTGTCATAACCAGGCAGTGAATCTAAAGATCAGTCAAAAGCACCTTTAATGAAACACTCATTACAACTGAAGCAGGAGGGAGGAAGAGTGAGGAATTACAACACATCACAACCTTGTATTTGGTGCCAATCCTCTGTCTTGTGAAGCTTAAACAGAAATGCCAGTAAACCTCTTTAAGCTAGAGGCAGTTCAGTCATTTGCAAACATGGAAAATTCTCTCCCAAAGCAAGAAACTGGAGGTCTTCTAACAACAATAAGAAACAGAATCAATATATTTACACAATTTACTTTACAAAGTTGAAGTTCTGAAGCACCAAGACTGTATTCACGGACTCATCTCAAACTGCTGTGTTGTTTCAGAGCTGCACAGGTTCACTCATGATAAATGAGCTGCTCTAGCATTCAAGAGAAACACATCTAGGATGAAGTGATTCGGCAGTGGAATTTCTGAGTTTGTATTATGTTTGTTAACATGTGTATAACTGCAATTACTTCACCATATTGTTTAATTTCTTTGTTTTTTATACATAGTGAGTGAAACCTTCTTGTTCCCATTCTATTTGTTACATGACTATAAACCTTTCAGTCCCTAGTGTCCAGCTCTTATGACCCAAGTCATAAGGCAGTGGATGACATTTCCTCTTTTTGGTAATATATTTAACAAACTAATGATAAAAAAGGGAGTTTTTTGCTGCCATTTTGTCAGGATTTACAGTTTACCAAGGTTTGTGTCACAAACCATATAATTATTCAGTATAAAACGTAAAATGTAAGGATGTCAGTGTTGTGAATTCCAAGTTTAACACAATTCTTCCCTCCCTCCACCTCAAACAATGTCCTAAATTAACTGGTGGTGTTTTTTTTACCTCCAGTTCTTTGGGCAAATGCTTGGCGATGTTCTTCAGTAAAGTGATGGTGGGTTTCTTAGCAGTCAGCAGGATGAGCTCAACATTCCTGTCCCCACGAAGCAGCAGGCCTTTGGCCAGGATGCCCACCCTCATCACACCTTTTAGCAGCCGTCCTGAGTTCTCAGTACTGTCAAGAAAAACAAACAGTTCACGTGAAGCGTATTCACAACGATCACATATGGAGACGGGAGTCATACCGACTGAATTTATCATCTATATATACACACTTATCTATTTTTAACTTGAACACACATTTTTAGCTCTAATATATAACGTGTGTATATTCTGAATGACGCACCTAATGCAAGTTGTGTCTGACTAAACTAAAAGATGACAGAAGTAAATCCATCTCTCTATTTTAATTATGGTTTATTACACATGTGCTATCAAAAGTAGCAAGTCATTTCACAAATATAAAGAATTAAATAAAAATAATAAACGTAAAAGAAGTTGATGCATCAGTATGCAAAGCCGCACATTGACTGTTTTAATGATTTAGTCACTATGGTAAAAGGCATTTTAGTTATTTCCTTCCTCCATGTCATTTTGGAGTGCCTGGTTTCCTGCTTATCAGCCTTTTTTTCATTGTTAATCGTTTTATAATTGCATCATAGACCTCAGCCATCGAATCGTGAGGTGCCTACAGATTCCTGTCCCTAAAAGTCATACTTTATATTTATTGCCTGAATTATTAGTCCTGTTTTAGGTTTATCACTTATGGGCGGTTTTATGTCTTTTAATTAATTGATTCATTGTATTAAAATACAGTTTTTAAATGTAGCGTCTATGTACTACTGTTTTAAAAGTGTCTATCACAGACAAAGGGCATCTTTGATTATGCGAAGAAAAAAGAGAACTTCCGACTACCTTAAACCCTGTTTTTCATCAACCTGCCCAAAGAAAAATTTGAATTATCATCCAGAAGTCTTTACCCTTTTTCATCGCCTGCTTCAGTAGCACCAGTATCAACAGCTGGTGCCTCCTTCTCCAGCAGGGAGTCTGACACCAGTTTTAGAGCTCTCTCAGAGTGGGAGACAATCCTCTGAACCGCCTGCAGCTCCTCCTCTACCGGGTAAATGGTTGAGTGCTTAGCCATGATGTGACGGTCGTCTGGAGAGTCTGGCCGACGCACACACGTCTTATGGGGGAGGAGGGAATAAAATGATTGATCACACTTGGAATCAAGTCTCAGTAAATTTTTTTCTCATAAAACACAAAAAGAAAAAGAACTGCCATTGTGGGGCTCACCAGTAGAGGGGGTACTGGCATACCAGGGCGGCTCATCAACGGTGGAGGAGCCATCCTGCGTCGCTGGTCCCCCCAGTACATCTGCTCCTCCTCCATCCTCCTCCAGTACACGTCCTCCTCATATCGCCTGCAGGAGAGGGGGAGGTTTTTAATGTCAGATATTAGAAGTCATTTACTCCCACAGGGATATCTCATGGCTTCCATTAATGGTACACAGTAGTCCATAAAAAAGCACTTTACCAAAACATTTACTCTGAACTACCGCTGATAATTATTATACAAAGGTTTTGTGTCAAAAGCATTGTGTTCACAGCTCCAGCTACAAACCTGGAGCCCCCTCCTGTAATGCAACAATTAAAGCACAGGCCTGGTACAAGAAACATTTCATTGTGCATAAAAGAAAACTCACTCAATCAGAGCCTCTGGCTGTACACGATAAAATCTTCACAACTGATTTAATTAATATGACTTCCTCTGGCTGATGACACTTTACGATAGGCTACATGCAAAAGAGGTGATGTGATTTACAAGAAAACAGGAAACAAGTCTATGAATGTGTACATGCATCAGACTAGCACTTAGCTTTAGGAACTCTCCTTTCCTGATATCACCTGTATGAATGCATCTCCCCCATATTTTACTTTTTAGACTCCTCCGTGCCAACCAAGTAAACTTTGCAAATTCAACATCAGAATGGAAAGAAGTTAAAGTTACTAACTTTGGCCACGAGTCTGACCTCATCTCCATGTGCCAGCGCTGCTCATCGTCTCTCTGTCTCTTCAGCACTGCCTTCTGCTTCTGCTTCTTCAGCTTGCTCTCTTGTAGCTTCCTGGCCCGATTACTGGGCTTGATCTCCACAGGAAGCTCTGGGTTCACTTTCTTCTACAGAGACGACGACAGAACAAATGTAAAGGGAATGAAACAATTATGTAATGCAAGTCAATGCACGTGAGATCCTGCACATTTTCAGACCATGCCCACGCCTGTGCAGAAACAATTTAAACCTTGGGTAGGTAGTTTATTTTTGGTGATTGCTGCGCAAAAAAGTACATAATAATCTTTTAAAAAAAACTAGACTTCTGCACCTCCTCTTAGCTCTGTTTTAGGGCTTTAGAAAAAATAAATACGGCTTGTATCAGAAGACTTTGGCCAATCACAGGTCCTTTCAGAGAGAGAGACTTTTATTAGCTCGGCAGAGGGAGGGGTGCAGGAAGAGGTCTCACTCTGCTTCAAGTCTGATTTTGTTTTTGCTTTTGACCTACTGCAGCTTTAAAATCATATTTTTTTTTCTTTTGGGGCGGCCGTTGGCTGAGTGTTTAGAGCAGTCGCCCCATGTAAAGAGGCTGAAGGTCCGTCTCCGACCTGCGGACCTTTGCTGCATGTCTCACCCCCCCCCCCCCCCTCTCTCACCTGATTTCCTGTCCGTCCTATCTAATGAAGGCTTGCCAAAAAATATTTTTCTTTATATTTAGGCTTACTTCTGCTGCAAGCTCACATTTTGACCCCTAAAAACTGATCTTTTTTTTTTTTTAAAAGCAACCTTCAGAGATGATAGTCTTCCTCTCCTCAGCTACTGTAAAGTTGTCCGGTGGAAGTTTCTTTTAAACAAACAAAGAGTATGTTTACATCATAGAAATGTAATTGAAAAGCAAGGACATTCCCATTCAAATCAATGTAGCAGAATGGTCACTTGCCACGGTTTTCAGTGTCTCAGCTTTCATGACAAAATGAGAGGCTGGCTACAAATACAAGTGCAAACACAGCAAACTATCTGCTGTGAACAGAAGCCTGCTTGACAGTCCCTGTAGTTTAAAATACCAAGTATGCATCTCACTCCTGTTCATTACGTCTCTGGATAACCAGTCAGACAGATCTTTGATGCTCCAACTTTCTTACCTTGTATTGAAGCCTGTGTCTTCTTCCTTTCAGGTGCATGTCTTTAGCGTTGGGGTCGTTGAAGCTGCACTCACACAGTTTACAGTGGAATCGAATCACTTTGCCGTCAATGTTGCGGACCTGAAACAGACAGTTTGGGTAAATACACATATTGCGGGACAACGAACGACACATATATTACCTTCAACTAAGTATTTATAAAGAAAAGGACACATAAGATTTGATACACAAGTACAATAAACTCGTATTAGGATAATCACTGATTTCAGGTTCTGATGCAAAAACTGAAGTACAAATGTGGTTTTAAAAATTCATGACAAAACTTTGCAGTAAGTAGAGTACTCTAATGACCACAAGACAACCTGCAGAAACACTTTCCACTTTTAACTCACATGTTCTTGACTACTGTAAACAGTTAAGACCTTTGAACAAAGTCTATAAAAATGACTGTTCTCATTGCATCCAAATATTTTTGACTTTAACTGGTGCTTTTTTAATTGCAAATTATCCAACATAAATCATATACTGATTGGCTGTTGGCTATTTTTCTTCTCATCTCCTTACCTCCTCTACGTAGTCGTGTCCGACTGGCTGGATGTCTCCCTGGCTTCCACCTCTGTCACAGTCCTCATCGTCACTCTGAGGGTCCCTCCTCTGAACAGACTGTTGCATGGGCTCCTCGACCTTGGCAGCCACCACCGCCGCTGATGCCACTGCAGCTACTGGAGCGCTCACAGGCTTGTTGGCTATGCAGCAGGAAAAATATTACAAATTAGAGTTAATTTAAGAAATGCTATATGGCTCTTTGTTTAAAGACATCCAATAATGATCTCTAATTTCTATCTCTTGTTCTATTCCAAAGGCTGGTAAATCATTTTTCAAGATCTTATGGTTACAGAAAACATTTGTACCAGAATTCTTGTTGACCAACAGTAATTTGATTTGTTAACATTTTGTGTTACCTTGCTTCGACACTAACAGAACAGATCATAAAACTCAAGTGCAAAGTTGAAGCTTCCACATGCAACGCAATAAAATATGTTTGATGACACAGCAAGAAAACACACACTTTTTTTAAGTAACGTTTTTTGGTTGGGAGAAAAAAAATTGCTTTGACTCATTTTATCATATTTTACAGGTGCACAAACTTAGGCCAGTTAAACTCAAATGTTCAAATGTAATGCACTAGTTTAGTATAGATAGTTAAGTTGCTTTGGAAATACTAAATATAAACAATATTCACACCCATCCATTCTTGACAACTATGTCTGTCACTTTGTGTGTGAAACCAATAGAAACGGTCTGAAACTATATTAAAAAAACTATAAACATTTCCGGCATGGTCAGACAACAAGTCCTGATGGAGTATATTCCTGGCCCCAACACTCCTCTCTCTGTTTTTTATAGTGTTTTGTATAATGTTCACAATTAAAGTGAAGAAGTGATGCAGGCAGCAGCAAAATGATGTCCCTTAGTGAGTTTAATGTAGACGACGTACTGTACATTAGGGTAAGTGTGCAAAGTGTGAGAAAATATGCTATAATCAGCTACGAAACATAAACAAACTTACAAATGACAGTTATTTTGGAAGGAGCTGGTTTCTTGACTGGTGCTGTTGTTTTGACTGTGGCGTTAACGGCCACCTGTTTGGGCGTCACAGTGGGAGTTGAAATGGTTGAGACAGAGGCAGAAGTGGATGTGGAGACTGGATTTTTCCCAGCTGTCGAGGTTGTGACGACTGGAGCCGAATTCACCAACACTGGCTGAGTGGAAGGTATAGGTTTGCCCAGCTTGGTGTGAAGTTTCACCACCTTTCAAAGATTGACAAAAAAAGACGATGAGAGATACAACCATTTAAGGCTGCTGATAGCTAATTCCATCCCAAATCCCTGAGGCGGGTTTTGTTCCAAGTCTTGGCAGCTCAGATGGAACATCACATGCGCACCGCAGACATGGCTATTAATGAAAGCATGTATCATGCTTTTTATTGTATCATGTATCATTACATATATATGTAATGTAGCAATATCTTCTACCGCTTCCTTTATTTTCTTAAGAAAATGACACGGAAACACTTAAAGATAAAGACAAAAGCATCACTAAGCTGTGCGAACCTTCTGGTGTTTGGCTCCACGGATATGGGCGGCGTAGGCGTCCACTCCGGTGCAGGAGACGTCACATAGCTCACAGCGTAACTGAGTCTGGACCCCTCTGGGCCCGTTGCTGGCTCCCGTCTGTCCCCCAGATTTAAGGGCTGCCTCCTTTTTCTTATGCTTCTGGCCCTCAAGGTGCTCCCGGTACGTCTGATGCAGAAAATCAAACCGGTTGGTAAGATGAAGCTTTCAAATGTTCACATAGGAATATGTATAATCTGTATACATTTGTAACTTTTAATTGTTTTTTATTCTGTTGATACACAATTAAGGTTACCAGCTATGAAACTATATAACATGATTTCATACTCATGTCGCAGACGAGGATTTATGTTTTTTAAGAATTACTATTTATTTGAACAAAAAAGAGAAATCTATTTTTCTATGAATTCTTAAGATCTGATTTATAATTTTGTGTTTCGCTGAAGGTTTGTTAAAAGGCTTGTTTGTTGTGTTTGTGTTAATGTCTAAGTGCATATGTGTGTGTGAACCCCAGGAAGAAGAGCCAATGCTCATGCGGATCCTAATAAAAACAAACAAATATTATAAAGTGTTTGTTTTCCTTTCTTGTATTTGTTTGTGTTATTTAAAGCTATTTACTGCACAACACAACAAAACTTCCAAGTTAAGAGCTTTGAATAATAAAATATTGTTAATCAAAACCATGTCATTATAAACTCTTACCTGAGGGCCCGCACAGCTGATCTTACAAATGTCACAGTAATGGAGCTGGGGCTGCTTGGGAGGCCCTTTGGGCTTCTGTAGCTTGCTCTGGTGAAACGTTGGCTTCTTGTAGGTGTTTACAGTCGGAGCTGTCACCATGTTGCTGCCCGAGTTGCTCCAGGAAGAGCTTGTCAGCTGCTTAGGTGGCGGCTTGATGGGGGGCTGGGGCTGTTGCGGTGGAGGCTGCGGCTGGGTGAGAGTCTGCTGGGCCGGCTGGTAATAGGAGGGGGTGGATGTGGAGGTGTAGCCAGTTGATTCATAACTGGGGTAACTAATGCCTGAGGGAAACACAGCAAGAGGAAATGAAGGGAAGTGGGAACAGAGGGTTATCAAGAGGGGGAAAAAAGCATACATGGGTGACTGTTCATAAATGAGCATCTATCTTAGCAATAAGCTGCTTTGCTACTGCACCAGCATCCAAACCAATAAGGAGAAGACAATCCCAAAATTGCATTGAGTCATTGAAGCAGGATAAAGGATGTCTATAAAGGATGTCTTTCCTATAGAACAGCTCTACATCTTGTCCTTAAACAAATAGCCTCTTATTTATGACAGCATGTGCTTTCCGTCTTCATATGGACGCACGTTTACAATTCTCCTCTTCTCTCTGTATCGTGCACAACGGAGTTCCACCCTGATGCAGACAAACATCTGCGTTTTTGAAAGAAACCCTCCCCAAAAAAAGCTGAAAACCTAGGGGTGTAACACTCAGGTGTACAGTTTTCCTGTGTAATAAGAATCAATAAGTAAGAATATATCCTTACAGTTTGTGAGTTTATTTATTACTGGAACGCTTTGCATCTCTTTTCATTTATATTTTGCTTCTTTTTTCGTTTTCATTATGCATGTACACACACTATATTTACACTGATATATGTGAAAATGTATATCCAGTATACTGGGCACTAATTTCCTTGGGGTGAATTAGTTCTTTCTTATCTCATATTACCTGAGTAGGTGGTGGCGGAAACAGTGGAGCCGAAGGAAGAGCCGAGGGTGTAGGATGAAATAGGTGTGGGCGGCTGCTGGACACTGGTGGAGACTGGGTAAATGTTGTAGCTCGTGGACACAGAGGGAGCCAGAGGCTTCAGGGCCGTTACCTGCCTCTGGGGAGGAGGAGGCTGATTGTACACAGTGGTGGGGGCTGGACTGTATGCGCTCTTTACTCCTACTGATACAGGAAATTGTGGGGGTCAAAGAGGAGAGAGGGGAGTAGAAGTGGAGAGGAAGGGTATTAGAGGGAGGAGAGCGGACAGCAAAAGAGATTTGAAACGTCCATCGACTCCTCTGGGACTGCCTGGCAGAGTTTTTGGCAGCACAGAGAGGATCCTCATTTCACAAGCAAATGAGCAGCAGACACATTCCCCGAACATCAAATCACATCTTTAAAAGTGAGTAAATAACACGAGGACTTACAGTATGAACCCCAGCAAGACTGAGGTATGAATGTTGGTGTTTAACACTTTAGATGTGAAAGAATCTTTTCAACCAGTGTATAACCTGGTACCGTTATTATCCTTGATAAGCTTAAGTCAACCAACAATACCTGCCATGCTGATTTATCAGTCTGGCTCTGTTGTTAAGACATATGAAAGTATATTGTATAAATCAATGTATGCTGTACATAACATGTTATTTATACTACATTACATTTTATTTTTATGTATTTTTTGTATGATTTTCTTTTTTTTTTACATATTCAAGATAAACATTTTAATTCAAATGAATTCAAGACTTTAAGAGAGTAGTTTATCTTCGTAATAATAACAATATTGTCAGACTCACAATGGACAGTTAAAAAAAACAACAAAAAAAACATCAAAATCGATGTAACAGAACCAAAAATATTATCTGTTTTACTACAATGCAACTTAAACAACCATTTGCAAGGTGATTTAGGTGTGTTGGTGGCTAAAGTAGCCTCGAGCCGCTGAATTCAAGCAGAGATGAGGAGCGGTCTGGGAAGATCACTACTCCACACCTCCAGAGGTTTTTCACTTGTCTGAGACAAGTTTGAAACTTGTGTTCAGGCCCAACTGATGCTGACTCAGGTGTCATCAATCAAGGCAATTTTATTAGACTTTGCGCAGCTCCCTCTGGAGTCACAAAGGGTGTATACAATTTTTCTTCACATATGCAGTAGTACTCAACAGCTGTAAACAGATTGTCTAAAAACGATTCCTTCTTTTGAATAATCGCTCTTCTAATAATCTTAATTCTCTGAATAATCTTCTTCTTCTTCGCTCAGCCCTAACAATTACTGAAACTTTGGACGCAGGATGAGAGTAAAAATAAATATACTCACCAGTCTGGTAGTAAGTCTCTGCGGGTGTCCTCTGAGCCGGAGCTATACTCGTCTGGTAGTACTGTTTATTGTCATAGGTAGTCACAGCTGCAGGACGCCCGTAGCTGTAGTTGTCCTGCAAGTGTTTACAGAGGAGACATTTAATCCAATGGGAAAGCAGCATATTTGAGAAGATAACCGCAGAAGAACCACAAAAACAGATAAATCACTGCATTAAAGCTACTGTGTGTAAAAATAAAGCATCCTTTAAATTCTGAAGGCAGAAATGTTTCTTCTGGAAAAAGGAGACATTTACAAAAGGGGTATCCATTGCTGTTTGTCCCAGATGATAAAAGTCACATTATATAATCCAAAAGATAAGCCTTTACACATCATCCAATATGAAGACATCATGCTATAGGAAACAGAGATGATAAAGGAAGCAGAAAGTGACTGACCGTGTCCGAGTACACCTGGTACGTCTGTGGAGTGGTGGTGGGCTGCGGAGGTGCCGGGGGGTCTGGCTGCCTGTAGGCGTAGTCAGGGGGAGCCTGGTGGGTCTGATAGGCAGGGTAAGGGGCAGTGACAACAGGCCGGGCTGCCTGGACTGGAGCTGGAGAGTAGGACGCAGTCACTGCATGAGCCACAGCTGGAGCCTGCTGGACACTGTAACTGGCCGTAGAGGGATGAGAGTAGGCCGGGGGAGGCTGGGTACTGAAGGGGAGAAGAGGGGCATCAGTTAAAACAAGGCAAACATTTTAAAACAACTTTCAGAGGACATCTTTATGAACTCAACGCTAATGTTTGCAAGCGAAAAGTCAGAATCCCCAAAGTGATCACCACTAATTCTCACAGCCAAGATACACAGGGAACAGATGTGCAGCGTACGGAGGGGGGTGCAGTGTTTTGTTACAGTCTGCTACACAGACTTACACAGGATATAATGGGCAACAATGTTGGTGCTCTGTACTATATTTTATGGCAATCAATTCAATAGTTGTTGACATATTTTACCAAGGAACACAAATGTGAACCATTTGGTGGCACTAAAGGCAAAGTCAGTCACCCTGAGTATCAAATTTTATGAAAATCTGTTTGATAAATGTTGATATATTTTACTCTGGACTTAAGTGGTGGACCAACCGACCGACTGACCGACAAACCACCACTCAAGATTCATTAATCGTGAAGAACAAAATTGTGATCACTAGTATTATATGTGTGATTGAACGAGGCAGACCTGCATTGGCCTGGTTTGGGATGGGACGGCAAAGAGGTCAGTAACTGATGATATCAGCATCTTTATTAAGCTATAAGTGTTGGGATTAACAAAAACACGAGGAGGCTAAAATCAAATGTGAACCGCCTTTAAGTCATAAAAGAGCATGGACTCAAAATGCTGTTGGAGTATTCGCAACAAAAAAAATTACAAAGGTACACTGAATTTGGTGCAAATTTAAAAGAAACAGTTGCACATTGAAATGTATCCAGGAATCGGCCGAATACAAATACAGAATACCAAGAAGGGATTTGGAAAAACATGCTTCTCTGGTTGACAAGTCTGTGCATTGAGTATCTTAATAGTTCCTCTATATAAATGCCTTTGATTTCATTATCTCACACTGTGGGCAAGAATTATGTACTGTGGAGCCCTGTTATAACCATATATATATATATATATATCTTTCTTCACAGGAAAAAATACTGTATTGCTATTTCTATTGATTTTTGAATTATCAAATTACCTATAAGGTATCCAGATAGAGGATTTCATCCATGTAGCCCACACCTAAAGGATACTGTTACCACACACAGACTGTGCATCTCAAAGACTAAAACCTTACTGCATCTCCAACACTGTGACATGTTTGTGGCTTTAAATGTTTAATGAATTAAAGAATCAGGATAACTTATCACAATTTGATTACTGACTGATGACTTCAAATCAGGAGACATACAGACTTTGGTGAATAAACTAAAAGGGACACGTGTACAGAGAGAATGAAAACGTGCACGATGTGGTGCAGAGAGAAAAGTCCATTCTTGTTTGTCAGATTTGTTGGCTTGAGGAGTCAAAAACAAATAAAAATCACCAAACAAAACAGGAAACCCCCCCGTAATCGCAGTGAATGATAATTACAATATATGTTAAATATATCAACCTGACAGGATAATCGCAGGAACCGTAGGGTTACACATTTGTGTCCCTGTAAAGTCAACGTCTGGAGGTGAACTGGTGGCTGGAGAGGTGCCAATTCATCTCCTGTGCACTGCCGAGGTGAGTTCGCTTGAGCAAGGCACCAACCTCACCCCCAACTGCTCTGGGCACCTGTCCATGACAGCCCCCTCGCTCTGACATCTCTATTTATTGCATGTATAGGTCCTGTTTGTGCATGTGTGTGTATTTCTGGCCTGTGTGTGTAACATGAATAACAAGAGTGAAACAACTGATCCCCCTCCTTGGGATTAATCAAGTTAATATTATTAAAGACAACATACCAGTCACACAAACTTGCTAAACACTAATCCATTCATAAAGACTTGGGACCAGTGGTGGGAATACTCATAATACAGAATGGCTCATTTCCGAATATTGTATTACCATTATAATTATTGATGGATTCATGTAAATATCACTTTAATGTTGCAGCTCATAATTTGAATTACTTTATAAACTGCTGTATAGCTTCATCTATGACAATGCATATATATTGTTTCATGTAAAGTACCTGAAGTTACCAAATAAATGTGGAGGAGTTGAAGCATAAAGTAGCATGAAATTAAATGACTCAAGTACTCAATGACTCTAAACTGTACCTGAGTAAATGTACTTCGTTACTTTCCACCACTGCTGATGCCCGGTGTTTCATTTCTACCGTAATATAAATAACATTATCTATTTAACCGTTACATTGTAGCAGTGTGTCGGGATTAAAGGTAGAAAGTGCATTGTTAGTGAGACCTTCGGTGCAGCTACGCCGGAGTTAACCCTCTTAATCCTGAAACACCGGCCAAAATAACACCCGTCACAGCCGGAGCGAGCTCGAGCAACTAACGTTAATCGAGTTGCTCGTTTTAACTGACGCTTTTGGTTTGACTTTAAAGTATGTTTAAGTGGTAAGATGTTGACCCGTCGACAGCCGTAATTATGGCCGTACTGGGCTTCACTTGTGTCAGGCAGCGTGTCGGTGAAGAGCTGGCCTAAGAACTCAGCTAAGCTAACCGTTAGCTTGTAGCTCCTGAGCACCGCCGCGCACCGAAACAACACCGCCGACCGTTAGACACCAACGGCCGATACATGCGGCCCCAAAACACACGCTGACACCGACCTGGATCACTTGAATTACCTGTATTGCGGAGCGGCAGCATGTGTGAAGCCGAAATAATTGCTTGCAGCCATCTTGCCATCTCCAGTACAGTTCTGGCAGACAGGCAGCAGAGGAAACCTAAAAACTGAGCGTCAAGATAGTTCACCCCCTCTCCCGCAGCCGACGGGAAACACGTCACTGCCACACGGAACTGCGACGGAAGTACACGTCCCACGTCACTGCGAGTGAGAGATTGGGCGCTGATCATGACAATTGCAATTTTTGCGAAACTGAAACTACTGATCACCTGTTTTTCCATTGGATATATGAAAAATTGTACATAATATACGATTGATCTACTATCATTATTATCATTATTATCATTATTATTATTATTATTATTATTATTATTATGAAGCCTCTTGGGTAGATTTACAGGACGGTGTTTCAACCACAATCCAACTGCTCACTCCTCTCACAAGAGAAAATATTGTGTTTGGTGTTATTACGAAGACTTATAACGACATTAACGGTGACTTTGTTTTGGACACTATGATACTGGTGGCAGGGTTTCTCAGCCATGCCTCTTTTTTCTGTTTTTAAGCGGGACATTGTGGCCAATCGTCTAGATGCTTTAAAACTAATGATAGGGAAACATGCGAGATCTTTCCATGATGCTCATAAGGAGATGAAGGTGTTTGAGGAACCCCTAGCTACTACAAAATAATTAAGATTCACTATTATTTGTATCACTAATATTATTTATTTATAGATATATTTTTTCTATTCACTTCCATTTGTTACATTTTTTTATATAAGTTATCCTTTGTATCCAGTGTACCTTGTATATAGGTTGAGAGGTATTATTGTCATGTTTTCTATGCCATGATATTGTTCAATAAAAATAAATACATTTTTAAAATGAAAACCCAGGGAGAAATGTCTCTAAATATATAATTTTTATAAAATATAATAACATTTTGAGAATCGATTGATATTCACAATATGTTCTTGTCACATGTACACCAAAAATTCTACCAATGATCTTTTGGAATGGAAGTTTTTTTTGTTTGTGAGCCGATATAGAAATATGATTTGAAGAACGAAGGAACGAATAATAGAAAAAAGAAAGATAAAAATGTATCATCAGTCTTTGTTATTGTAGTCTATGTCATTCCTGTTGTAAAGAAAAGGCTTTCATAAAACTAAATGGTTAATAACAACAAAAATACTCTAATCAATTATTTGGGCCTGGTTTAAATAATAAAAAAAAATAAAAACTTCAACGCTAAAAGGCAGATGTTCCCCCCTTGACTGTCTGAACGGGTTCACACGAAGCCGGAAGTACGTTGAAGTGACTCATCCTGCTTTGCACGTTAATTCACCTGTAACCGATTCTGCTGAATGTCGCGTGTCAGTCATTCATTCTCCGATGATAACGATGCTCTACATCTAACTACCAGACAAAAAAGCAACAGAATATCATATTTAGATTTTGATTTAACAGCACTGAAATCATAATCTTCCAGCTAAAACGGTATTTCCGACCTTGGGTTTTAAAGGCATCACCTCAGGAGCGCCACAAAACTGAGTATAGGGATGCAAATGTCAGATTAAAAACCTAGCATATACGCATGATTAGTTTTAAAAACAGAGAAGCACAGATTATAGAAAGAGGCCAGTTACAGGAATGTGCAGCCAGCAGCAAATACTACTTTGCAGGGAAACTGGGCAGGGGTGATGTGATTGGTTGGGTCCAAGTGAAGTAAGAGACTGAATAATTCATGTGTGGGCAGAGTTGGGGTATAGTATGAACCAGAGGGATGAGGAGACAGAAAGGAGGGGAGAAGCTATGGATGGAGAGAGAGAGAGAGATGCTGTTGCCAGGGAACAGCAGAGGACCAATGGAAACAACAGGAGGATTATCTGATGGAGTGAAGGGGCATGTATAGACTGGTGCTCAATTTTCCCCACAGAAGGGTTAGAATTGATATTTAGGGGTGGAAAAAAAGATACTCTGATGGTATTTAGAGTTAGAAGCAGAGAAAAAAGGGAGATAGAGAGAGAGATCATGATGCCAGAGCAGATGCATTCTGGTTAAAGGAATTTTGTGTCTTGGTGGTGTGGACTTAGGAGCTGAGAGGCTGGCTGTCGGCTCCTTTCTTCACAACCAGCCTTTCCCCGACAAAGGTGGCCAGAGGCGGAGGAGAAGAGGGGGGTAGTCCAGCACAGAGGTGCCCCCTGTCTTCAGACACCTGCTGCTGGCTAGTGGCTGACATCGAGGACACTGTATGACTGTGTGTGCATGAGAATGTGTATGTGTGTGTGTGTTTGTGCCTGTGAATGAGTGAAGAAGACACTGAGCGTGAGAGGAGAAATTTTTGCCTTTCCCCTGCTTCTCTGTGAGGTTGGAGGATCAGGATTTTCTCCCCTCGGATCTTTTTATCTGTTACTGAGGAGGAGGAAGGACACAGACCAGCGAGAGGTTTTGAGGGGATCTTACACCGCTCATGTGAGTATAATCACAGACTCAACGTGCCTGCTTCTCTGTTCTGCTCGCTGCACACGGGAGACACCTTGAGAGTGACTGCATGCGCATTCATGTGTCCACTAACACATGCAATTAATTTAGTTTCCCCCCCGTTTGGCTGCTGATTCTGGATGACCTAGAAAATCTGTGGGGCCATTTTACTCTGTTATGTGCCGCACAGTTGGTGGTTATTCATTTAGGATAGACATGTATTTTTGCAGCCTGTATGGGCAGCACAACACTTGCAGAAACAGGGTATTTTAATGGGTTACATCTCCATACACAATTTTGCAGAAAAGGCTATTGAAACATTTGCAATTACAGTTATATTAGACCCATCCCAGTAAACCACACACACCAAAACTTACAATAACTGCACTATAATGTTTACTGTGTTCACTTCATACTGTGAAATATTTAGCCCAGGCAAATTTCAATCTCAGTGCAATACCAATATTTATCTCTGTGCCATGGTGTAAATTTAAAAATAATGTATACATTGTTTCTATTATTCTTATATTTATATTTCCCTGTGTTTATATTGTTTATAGTTTTCAATATTTACTTGTTTCTATTGATTGTTACAATTTATTGTTTCTTATTGATGCTTCTTCTATGTTTGCTCCACTTTGCTGCTGTAATAAGGAATTTCCCCTTTGTGGGACTAATAAAAGAATATCTTATCTTATTACATTCATGATTTTTTTAACCTGTCAAATGTGGTGTGGAAAAGATTAAACCTCATTGCCTCACTCCCGCTCTCTTTTTTGGGGTGTTGTCACAGTGGATAAAGTGTTAGTGAGTTTTGCTTCATGGTGTAATCTATCTTTGCTTTGCTCCTCATGTGTAATGTAAAGCCTGTAGAAATGAATTATTTCCTCTCTGTGAGTCTTGGATGTCTTCCAGTTTAACCACGAGTGTTGCTGCCAAAACCACCAAAACCACTCCGCTCCTTCTAGTAATTATCACAGTTACCATGTTGCATTATTAACACTATGCACTGCTGAGAATGTCATGAGCACACAAGGTTTGTTGTATTTTATTTTCCCATGAATGCATTTTTGTCGTGCTGTAGTCACCTAACACGCTCTGAACTGCATTAAAATGTGAAAGTATAAACTCTAACACAAACCCAGAAATCCTCCCTCACTCAGCAGAACCTGCTCAGACATTGTGGATTTCATACTTGAGTGGAGAACTACAAAGAAAACACAATTAAATATCCACAGGTCTCCTCTCATGCAGTTTACCAGCCAGAGCAGATCTGTGCTTCTGTTATTAATCTGTCACTGTTGTGGTGATGCGTCTGGATTGCAGCATTTCGATCCTTTAATATAGAAGAGTGAAGTGCACTCGAGTGCCACCATTACATTTGCAGTCAGTGCAATCACTGTATTCATCAAGATGTGAATTCTCTTCTCTTGAGCGCAAACAAATGAATATTAGATCTGAAGAGAAGTGACACAAAGCCTGAGCAGTCACATCAGTGCGGCAGGAGCAGGGAGGGAGGATTAGGTGCACTTGTCGTACTCTTCAATGGCCTCTTAAATTCCAACCAGGAAGAAATTTGTACGTGATATTTGACTTTGAGGAGAGCTGAGCTCAGAAAGTGGGCTCTGTCACATGCCTCTCACATGTGCTCCTCTGGGCAGGGGGATAAAAAAACATGTGACTACAGCCCCCAAAGTGTAATGAAAAATGATTCGGATGAAATCCTTCAACAATGCTGACTTTTCCCTTTGTTGTGTGTCAAACACGTGTTCCTGCAGTGCAGAAGCTGACTGTAGTTTGCACACTAATTTAATGTGACAGTTTTCTCTCGTTATTATAGATGAGGTTCACTGATAAACACTTTTTTCACACCTCCAGGCCCCTGCTCTCCTCTCTGAGGGATGGGCACCACAGAGGCAACTCTACGCATGGAGAACTTGGAAGTGAAAGACGAGTGGCAGGATGAAGACTTCCCCAGGTGATCCTTTTGATTTCATCTGTTTGTCATCTATTAAACTGATGTCAAATGCATGTCAGTGCATGGCTATGCAGCCCATAGATCGAAGTTAAAGGCTGAAAATGATGAGACAGCTGAGCAAAAAAAAGCTGTGTGTGGTTTTGCGTGTTTGCCTTTAGCTCTATGGCAAATTCTTGTGTTTGTGTGTGTTGATGAATATGCAGCACATTTTAATTTATGGATGAATAGCTCATGAAAGGATTAATCATGCAGTTAATTATGGCTTAATTGCCAAACAGTGTTTCTTTATGGGCCAGCTGCACCGTATTATTTCCATTTCAGTTTAGTCTAGGTGACTTTAAGTGCTGTTTGTAATAATCTGCCTTTTGTAATATTATTATTTGTTTATTTTATAAAAGCTCACTTCTCTTAATGATAGCCTTATCATGTTTGGGTTCCACTGGAGCTATTTATGTTATGGATGCACGATATGGACATTTTTCAATCGATACTGATAACCGATAATTACCTTTTGCTTCCTCTGATACTTTTACATTTTTGTGTTTCAAAAAGGAGTTCATAACCCGAGGTTTATGCACCCCTGATGATGTGAAAGGCTAAGATGGAGTGATGAAGATAAATGATTTAAGCTCTCACCAAAACGAATTTGACATCGCTATTGTTAAGACAAGACTCTTCAAATTATTTTTTTCTCATAAAATACTTTAAAAAAAAACTTTACAAACGTGCTTTGACTTTTATGAAGCAGTTTGTCTAAGAATTCAACGCGCATGCTTTGACATAATCAGTCAATGTCAATCGTTAAATGTGCATACCACCACCTGTGTATCAAGTATGAGTATGAGTGTGTAGATGCTGCACTTGTTAAGTCAATCAAAGCAGTTTGGCTTCATTCATTGTCTATATTTTCTTTATCAGACTAATACATTTATTCACATACGTTTCCCATTATTGGAAGATCATTTATTGGTATTGATATATATTATGCATCCCTAATTAAGGCACTAATGTAACTGTAGGGTTTCATAATTATTGTGTTGAAGTTAAACATACAACAAGGTTTGACCCCAGTGTGGCCTTTAATTTAATGTTCACGGTAAGAAAACAGAGAGAAAGATGAATGAAGGAAAAAGAAGACACTCATTGCTAGGCTTCCTCCCTCCTCCCTCCTCCTTCCTCCTCCGTCAGATTGGGAGGCAGGAAGCCAGGGAGCAGGTGCAGCTCTGTCTCAGGCTACGTCATGTGACGCAACAGCAGTCACAGATCAACAACACAGCATCGCCAGGAAAATGGTGGCAGGTTTTGGTTAAAGACAGGCAGCCAGACGCAGGAATAGCCGGCAGCACATGGATTATTGAGGCAGCCTCTGAGAGATGCTCTGCTCTACGCTGTCTGTTATCATCTGAGAAGACAGGGGATGAGTGAGCAAACCAAATCTAAAGCTGTGTGAGGTTGAAAAAGCTCATTTGAATTGGCTTTGACAACAGCAGCCCTGTGCTATTTCCAGACGGTAAGCATCATCGATTCACCCTGATTATTTGTTTGTGGCTGAAGGACACTGCAGTCGGGAACAAAAGAGATTATCTTGCTTTTGTTAAAAGAAGAAATCCCCCAAAATGTGTTTATAGAAATGGCTTCATTTCTGACAAAGGAAGCGTTGGACTAGTTAATCACTGCAGGGGTCTCCGGGGGGAAAGGGTCGGACCGTTCATCAGTGCCTGTTTCTCTGGGCTGAAGCCAGTGTGTCGCACACAGTCCTCCACTAGATAGGAGGAGGAAGCAGTTGGTTTTTAACAGGAATTGTTTGCTGAAGGACACTGCATCTCTTTTCTCTTCTACGTACTTCTCCTTCAACCCTGTTTCCAGTTTTTGTACTGCTTGCAAAATCCCTCCTGCCCTAATGTGAATAGTTTTGCTTACTCTCAAATGAACACACGGATGGCAAATGCTACACAAACACACACAAACAAACCTATGCGGAGCAGGATTTTAACCCCCTGTCTGCTCCTCCTCCTGCACAGGGTGTCAACAGTAAATAACAGTGTTGGGGGGGGGGGGGGGGGGGGCTGCACCACTTTGCCCGTATGCAGAGACACAACTCTCTCTCTTCCACCCATCCTGTATATTTTATCCCTCCCCATTTCTCATCCCATCCCTGTCTCCTCCCCACTCATGCCCTGCCTGGCAATCCTGTAATCTTCAGCTCTCCCCAGAGAGAAGTTAATTACCATCTCTGTCCTCTTCTGCTTGCTCCTCTTAGCAAGATCAGTGACAACACCCAATCCTTGACTGGTCCTTTGAACACCGTCCTAATCACCATGTTACATTTGCACTGCTGAAGCTCAGATCTCTGTAGCATCATGACTGGCGTTATATTTTAGTTCATACTCAACAAGCTCAGTACTGGTTGCTCACCTGTGTCTGTTTCCCTCCAGACCACTACCAGAGTACGGAGACATGGATCCCTCTTGTGGTCTCACAGACGACAGAGCCTGTAAGTAAAACTGGGGACACTGATTGATCAATAATGTAAAGTCAATAATAACCTTGCTTTATGACAGCGGTTTCTTGATCTGCCTCTCTTCTCCTCTCTTGCTGCAGCTCCCCCTAACTCCTTGAATGTGAGCCCACCCAGAGGAGGAGGAGGCAGCGGAGGCGGTGTGTCCTCGTCCCACCGTAAACGGCGTACGTTGGTTGCCCCGGAGATGAACCTTTCACTGGACCAAAGTGAAGGCTCTTTGCTGTCAGATGACTTCCTGGATACACCGGACGACCTGGACATCAACATTGATGACATCGATACGCCGGACGAGACAGACTCACTGGAGTTCATCACCAATGGCAACGAGCTGGAGTGGGAAGGTCAGCGATTAATCTACCCAGCAGTGTACAAAGTGTCTAAAATTGTCTCCTCATTGACAAACTACAACACTAAATCCACCACTGTCCACAACTGAAGAGTCACTCTTCTTCAACCTAATCCTAATTCAAAATTTCACCACAAACCTAATCCTAATCGAGGATAACCGTGTCCTCATCGTGTTGGAATCCAACAAAAGTAACTGCAGTTTTGGTAGAGTAAAAATAATCCTGATTCAAATGTTCAACCTAAACCTCACTCAATTAAGAAGAAAAATCTGCCTCTGTGTCTTTCCAGATGACACGCCGGTGGCCTCGGCCAAAGCAGGTCCTGCTGGCGGTTCAGGAGAAGTGGACGAGCAGGGGAACGCCAACAACGGACGCCTCTGGAGGACGGTGATCATCGGAGAACAGGAGCATCGTATTGACATGCAGGTCATCAGGCCCTACCTTCGGGTCATCACACACGGAGGTCAGTGGAAGGACAATCAATCAATCAAATAAATGTCATGAAAGACTTTGAAAGATGGTTTCCATTATTATACACAATCTGCAACCTTTATTCAGAGAAGCATTATTCACTATTAACTGAAACTCTCTCTCATCAGGTTATTACGGCGAGGGCCTGAACGCCATCATTGTTTTCTCTGCCTGTTACCTGCCTGACAGCAGCTGTCCAGACTACCACTACATCATGGAGAACCTCTTCCTGTGAGTGACTTTTACTTTTCAACTTCAGGCTGGTCATGGAGGGATTACTGAAGGGCTTGGTCGGAAGTAGGCCTGTCTTGATCGTGACTTTAGGAATGAATCCATCCATGATGCTGTACCCTTTCATACAACTGTTTTTAGGTTATCCAGTGTTGCCTATAGCAACGCATTAACACAAAACATCCTCCCTCTCCTCCAGGTATGTGGTGAGCAGTCTGGAGATGCTTGTGGCTGAAGATTACCTGATCATCTACATGAATGGAGCCACTCCTCGGAATAAGATGCCTGGGATCAGTTGGCTCAAGAAGTGTTACCAAATGATTGACAGAAGGTGGGAAACTATGGAGAAACTACTCCAGCATATTTGTGATATGCATTGTATTAAACATGTTTAATACTTTATACTATTTAAAAGAGTACTGTTCTACACTGAAATGTGAGTTGGGCCCACCCTGCTATATTTAGCCACTGACTGTTCATGTCAGTATACAGAAATGCATGACACACTGACACTGACAGATACAGATGGGAGGTTAATGGAAGTTGTCACTTGTTGACTCACAAGCTACATTTACAGCTGGACTTCTGATTCTCAGCTGAATGATTTCTATATTTTTGTAACCACTAACCCAACTGAATTGACTTGTTATTTATGTTTTGGGGGGGTTTATTTGTCTTGTGATGGAAGACTGAGGAAGAACCTGAAGTCTTTGGTCATTGCTCATCCCACCTGGTTCATACGCACCGTTCTGGCTATATCCAGGCCCTTTATCAGGTAATACCACACACACACACACACACACACACACGCACAAACACACACACAACTGGGAATGCACAAAACTTGGTGCATAAGTTAAAATACTTTTTGTAGTACCGATCACAGTGAACCAGTGAGGATACGACCATGCTTTTAATTAGGGCCCGATCAAAGAAAACATTTGCATCCAATTTGTTTTCTAATTGATTTGTTTAGATTTAATTGGCAGATATGTAAAACCAAGTTTATCCACAAAGAATCATGCAAAAGCAAGTTTCTTTGATATTAATTTTTAAAAAATGATTAAAAAATCCTTAATCCTTCATTTATTCATTCATTCATCTTCAACCGCTTGTCCCTGTCGGTGTCGCGGGGGGCTGGAGCCGATCCCAGCTGACATCAGGCGTGAGGCGAGGTACACCCTGGACAGGACGCCAGTCTATCGCAGGGCACATAGAGACGAACAGAGACAGATAACCATTCACACCTACCGGCGATTTTAGAGACATCAATTAACCTAACATGTGCATGTCTTTGGATTGTGGGAGGAAAACCCACGCAGACACGGGGAGAACATGCAAACTCCACACAGAAAGGCCCCAGCCGGGATGCGAACCTGGAACCTTCTCGCTGTGAGGCGACAGTGCCAACCACTACAATTCCTAATCCATTAAGACCAAAACGATTGATTAGTTGACTAATCAACTTAGGAGAGGCAGCCCTACATTTAAATATTTTGTAACTGTGACATCAGTGATACGTCAACTGTAATGGTGCTCATGTTGTTGTTGTTGTTGTTGTTGTCCTGTGGCCCTCTGCAGTGTGAAGTTCATGAATAAGATCCAGTATGTCCACAGCCTGGATGAACTGGCTGAGATCGTCCCCATGGAGCATGTCCACGTTCCAGAGTGTGTGGTGCAGTAAGTATCTCTGACCACTAGATAGAGAAAAAGAGCCGTAACAGCTTCTCCTGCTGTCCTTCATTAAAACGTTCATTCATGTAAAACTGACAGAGATAAAGTCTAATGTGTTTGAATAAAAGAAGTTGGATATAACTATTATTTATTTTCAGATTTGATGAGGAGAGGATTAAAGCACGGAGGGAAAGGTAAAATACATTTGATGAGATATCGACTCATACATATATATTGCACTCGAAATTAACACAGTTTAAGCACTTAACCTGAATTTTTTTGGCGTGTGTGTGTGTGTGTGTGTGTGTGTGTGTGTGTGTGTGTGTGTGTGTGTGTGTGTGTGTGTGTGTGTGTGTGTGTGTGTGTGTGTGTGTGTGTGTGTGTGTGTGTGTGTGTGTGTGTGTGTGTGTGTGTGTGTGTGTGTGTGTGTGTGTGTGTGTGTGTGTGTGTAGGATGGAGCAGGATCACAGACAACAGGAGCAGAAGCCAGTCCCACAGGAGACAGTTAAAAAGTCTGAGAGGTACTGGTCCACCCTGGATTTTAAAATCATATTTTCACATATATCTAGAAGAGACACTCATTCCCTTTAGTATGTTGCCATCCCTCCAACTTTCTCAAAGTTCTTACTGCATTTTTTCTCCGACTTTTCAGGCCGAAGTCGATGATTGTAGGTCAAGGATTGTGAAAAGGACAGAGCTCCGCAGGTGAAGGTAATAGAAACCACTGTTGTATTTATTGTCGGAGCCCCGATGCGTAATAGATTCACCACACCGATGTCTAATCAGTGATCAATAATTGCATCTTCCAGTTCACTGTTTTGATAGATTTCAGTGCAAAGATCAGATTAAGAATAGTTTCAAATATTTCAGTACTTTTTACTGTCTAACAAGAAAACAAAATAGGTTCTTTATTATGTCGGATTGTATTCATTACATGCATTTTTAAGCAATCCGGTGTTTAGCTATTTCCAAACAGTATATTGTGTGAACTCTTTCTTAAACAGAAATAAATACTGACTAAACAATAAAAATATGAAGCAGTTCAATCCAGAAATCTTCAATTCTTCTCCAGCAGCAAGGCAATGGACAGGAAAGATGCCTCTTAATGCTTCGTAGTTCTCCATTGCTTGTTTGTCATAAATTCTCACCTCAGTGAGTCCACAACTTGCCACTTTATACAGAAGTTTATGCAGCTTTTAGTCCTCTACAACGGTCTTGCAATGGCAACAATACACATAAAAAAGGCTGTGACCATCCTGTTAGGTTGATTTGAGGTTGATGGGAATTTCCATTCTGCTCTCATTCTATCTCTGATTTTATCTTTTAAAGGGATCAAACAGAGACAAAGTACATGCACATTTCTTTGAATTATATGTTTTAATGTCATGATACAAGCAGCAAAATGTCTTTATTGTCCTGTTATGCTTTCATCTTCCACAAACATTTCCTCCTCTTTATGCAGTGGGTGACAGACGTATGGAGCATGCACCTTTCGATTTAGACCCGTATGAAGCAGGGGGTCCAACAAGTCTATATATGCTTCCTTGTTTCACCAACATCCAGCTGATGATTTGTTCTCTCAAAATGGTGAACGCTCCGTCTCATTAACCCTCTGTATCAAACTCCTTCTTCCTCTCTGCAAGAGGGTTTCGTATTGTACCATAAAAAATGTACGAAGGAAGTCGCAGCTTTGTAACAGTAAGTGTTTAACATTGGAAACTACTGTTGGGTTAATCGATTCACTAGCCTGCTGTGTGGTCAGACCTGTTGTGTAGCTCACATTGTAATATTAAATCATCGTGAGGCTCTGGAAGAGCATATTGTTGCAGAAATACACGCTCTATAATGCAGCACAAAAGTAACTGGGACACTAAAGAAAGACAACTGACTTTGGCAATGTCTGTTGAAACAATTGTAACTCCAATTGTGGATACTCATGTTGTAACTTCATTTGAAGGATTACACCTTTACAATGTTACAATTCTACTTTTTTGTTAATATTAAATCTACTAAATTAACTGCTAAAGGCTGAATTTTGCTGAAATGTGGAGATATAAGCTTTTTGCCCAACACTAGTGGTATGTAGTCAATGGTGCCATGAAAGATTTAACACTCGGAAAGACCAGATATGTAACATATGCTGAACTCGGGTTGGTGTATGGCCACCAGACAAAACACACATTTATATTCATGCTGGTTTGTGTGAATAAAATGTGTGTTAGATGTAAATAACAATGCATCAGATGCCTTCATCTTTGTTTTTTTGCTGTATCATGAAAGGCCTTTTCAAGCTCTCTCCTTTGCTGTAGGGACATTTTTAAAATGTCCAAACGTACCTTGTGTTTATAATGTGCCTCAGTCATCTTAAAAAATACACAAACAACGATCTTCTGCATTTTGTGGCCTAGAAATCCCATATGAGAAAATCTTTAAGAATCCTATATATGTTGTGAAATACAATGCTTGTTTATTTTGTGAAACGTCGTTATGGCCACAACAACAGATGTCATACAACATTCAACAAATATGCTTTATATTCATTTTTAGACTCTGTATTGCACATAATACATACTGTGTCAAGTATAAAATAAATATACTACGAACCCAGCAAATGCCAAACATCTGCAATCGTTTTGTTTTGTATCAAAGTGGCCATAATCAAGACAAAATACACAAATGTTGCACATATGATTGCTTATAAACTTTTTATAAATTGTGCATATCTATAATTCCTATTGATCTGCATCATATGGGAACATTTTCTGCCAGCTCAGATTGTAAAAACATGTTCTGACCACTAACTTTATGAAGTATAGTGCAGCCTCTGAAAGGAAATGTTGTTCTTATTTCAGAATCATGAAGTTTATAGTGTTTGTAGCTTATGTGGAGATTTAGTTTGTAATGTCAGACGTTTAGCAGAACGACACACCTTATGTTTTTTACTGTACAATATTATGCAATGCGATACAGTACAATACCATACCCTAGCATCTGATGCGATGCCGTACGATAAACTTTTTATCCCCGTAGGGAAATTTGTGCAAATGCTATTGACATATAGCTGCCTTCATACTAGTAAAGTGTCGTTTCTGATGAACGTTTAGGACAATGTCAGCACATTCTCATATTAACCGAAGCTTAAACATAGAACATCCTAATGCATTATGAATTGGGCATTTTCTGGGTTTACACTGATTCTCTCTCGTGTCTTCCATCGGTTCAGCTTATTGTAGCAGGAGGGCAGACGAGTAAGATTTTTTATTTTTGTAAAGAACTATATACTTGTAGTGCCTGCCTGTCTTTTTCTCTTTTTGCACTATTTGATTTTGTTATGTTTAGGAGGAGAAAAGTTCTCCTAGAGCATTTTTTTGTGTTAGCGTTACTGATATCATGCAGTTGTGTAGCTGTTAGTAAAGCATGTACATGTTTATGCTTCTTCAATACAGAAACGTAGGACTCAAGAATAGTCTGTTTTTAAAGTGCCATTTCAATTCTGTTCTTTTACCTTTCTGGTACAGGAATATTATTATTATTATTATTATTATTATTACAGGAATTTAGTCCTTTTTATGCCGATTATATCATAAACAAAACCTAGGTATTTTCATCAAATAGTTATGGTCACAGCTCAGTTACCACAGCTCATCATTCTTTGTGTTTGAAGTTTGTTTGTGTGCCTACTTTTGAACCAAATGATTAAAAGAAATCCCGGAAAAGTTGCTGTTCCCTTAGTTATTGTGGTTTCTATGTTTACTATATGAAGTAACACCCAATAAGGTTGGCATTAAAATGACATTTCCAAAAATCCTGATGTTCATTTTGACTATAAAAGCACAATATTCATATTGTTACAAATGATTTGCCTTTCATTTGTCTGCTGTCAAATATTTGCTCAGATTTAAAGGGGAAAGATGCTCCGTTACTCATGGTTCTGAAGAAGATATGATCGGGTCTTCCTTGTAAATATAACTGAATAAACTGTTCCTCCCAAAATCTGTTTTGTCTTCTGTTTTCATACTTTCTCTCTACTCATACAGGGGAGTCTCCAGATACAGAGTTTGGCCTGTAAAAACTCTTGAGATTACTTTTTTCCTCCATGTTAGATCATTGTGTCGACCTTTTCAAAGCTGACAGGAAGTTAACAAGGACCAAGGCTGTTGCCTAGCAATACAATTCCATTGAAAGGGTCTATATTATAGAAACAAAGTCTAGGTTTAGAGCCTCATATTGCATTTTACCTGGATGTGTAAATGGGCAACGGTTTGCTGATAAGTTTGTCACATAAATTCAAAAGCAGTTCTTAAGTCAGTGCTGGGTTTCCATCTTGTTTCTGCTGCACCCAAGAGCCCCAAAAAAAAGTAATTGCTTAAGGTTTAAGTAGCAAATTTGATATTGTTGAAGGTCAGGGCGGCAGGTGAGTCCTGTGTCTCTCTGGCAGTGCACAAAAAAAAACGTATGCGTTAAAATAATTGTAGGCATATGAAATTTGAATGACACCAGACACAAAAGTATATTTAGGGATCTTTCTAACAACTCTTTAAAGCGGAGAGCTGTATTAAATTAATTTGGAATATTCAGTTTGGGTTTGATTTAACAAAGACACAATGAACTTAAACTTCAGACACAGTCTCACTTCAATTTAACTGTGCAAACATCTGATTTTTATCCAACTCTCGGTTAATAACATGAAGTGCCTCAACAACTTTAGAAAAGTGACTTGAATACTAGGCTAACATAACTTAAAGTGCCTCAAAGCTGGAGCTAAATCAGTTCAGTGCATAAAGTACTTCAGTACATGTAAAATAAAATATATAATATATAATATAAAAACACATAGACAATACCAATGAAACATTTTGTACATTACTCTCGAGTGAACTGGTGTGGTATATTTAAGAGGTAGCTCACGACAGGCAGTGGTATGTTGGGATTATATCACAGCTAAGGGGCGTAGTTGCAATGCATTTTACCATAGTACCTCAATGACAAATACATAATCGACTTCACACATCGTCAGTGTCAACAAAAACTGAGCATTGCAATCTTTGTGAAGGCAGAATATATGGCAGAGATGCTGTATTAGATTGTACCGGTGCACCTTATAAAGTGACCGTTATGAGTACAGTCATTCGTAATCAAATAATGTTGTTTTCCCACATACAGTATATCTAAACTGTGTACAGCTATCCTGAACTATAGGAGCTGGTCAATTCTGTTTTCACGTTTCTAACATATCCTTTTATGCCTGAATGGGATCTTTGGTTCAGTTGTCAGAAAGGTTAAGGCTTCAGGTTAATGTCCTACATGTCTGGACGGGACTGTGATCAGGTTTGACTTTAGACTCCGGAGAATTGTCCCTTCTGTCTTTTTTTGGATCAAAGTAGTCCTGCGACGTCACAGTAACCATAAGATAATCACATGAGTCACCCTTCACACCCTTCTCCCTTACACACTAATACTGACAGTGAGAGACCCCGGCTGTTAACCCTTGACTGCTGACCCCCCCCCCCCCCCCCCCCCCCCCCCGGCTGTGACAGCATTGACGTACACACACACACACACACACAAACACACACACACACACACACACACGCACACATGCACACAAATAGACATGAATGTCACACACACTGCAGGGTAAAGGGGGCAAGACACTAAACAGGAGGTGATTTACATCGAGGCAGTAATATAACTCATATTATATAACCCAAAAATGAATGCTTTGTTATAGTCATTCTGTTTGCTCTGGTGCACATCTCATTAGGTAGTTTCCCTTTAATGGTAGGCGCTTGCTGGCTGGCTCACACTACCCTCACACAACTGACACACTTCAGGTAAAACATGAAAGTTTATCTGGGATGTGAGTGTATTCACATACAGTTTGCTTGTCAGTATGACGTTTTAAAGGAGTATCTTCAGGAAGGACTCAAATATAATCTTGTTAAAGCCAACTTTGCTCCCAGTGTAATGGAGCCACTTTGATGGAAAGATGGACATGGGGCTGTTCAGTTGCATCAGCTTGTGTTAGGATATAGCAGTCGTCCATGTTTGGTTTCTGTATTTTGTTTCATAACATGTGGCGGGTTTCTCTAAAAGTGATCCTCTGTATATTAATGTGAAAACGATCTCATGTGCTGAAAAGTAACAAAGTACATTACATTAATGGTATACTTTTGCTTCACTACATTTCAGAGGGAAATATTGTACCTGTATCTATTCGTCTTCGTATTTATTTGACAGCTATAGATACAAGTTACTTTGTAGATGAACATTTTCTCTCAAAATATATGATCAGTTTATAAAATATTGGTATAGATTACAAGAGCATTATACTGTTTAAAAAAATCAAAATTAGCTCCATGTCTAACAATTTCAATAAAACTGAAACTGAATATATGATATAAATTCAACTACATCAAATTTATAGTATATATTTATAGTATATAGTATAACTCCTTAAAATGGGGAATTGTGTATATCTTCTTTTTATACAGAATAATATGCAGATATGCAGATAATATGTACTTTCAATGTAGTATTTTGACAACATTTAACATTGTGTATAATGTATGACTTAATTTACAATCGAATACCACTGTTGATTGTGGTTATAGAATTATATAACACTAATAGGGCCTATTTTGACAAATACTTTTACGTTTGGTACTTTGAGTAGGTTGCATTTGGCTGATAATAGTTTGTGATTTTACTTTTTAAATAAGGGCTTTTACTTGTTTATATATTTCTATAGTGTGGTAAGCTATCACTAATTTTACTTTTAGGAGTGTTTCACTTAATAAGTGCTGACATAATTGTATAAATGAATAAATCAATGTTTTACATTCATGTCTACATTTTTGTTCACCTAAATGTATTTATTTCTGTATTTCTGTGTCATTTTTTTTCTGCATTAATTTATTCATTTACTCGTGTATTTATTTATTTATGCATTTCTTTATTCATTCCTGTATTTATCTATTTATTTATACATTCATACATGTATTTATTTATTGACTTAAAGTATTTTATTACCTTAATAACTTTATTAATGCATAGTTGGCTTATATAACAGCTGGCAATTACAATTGCATTTATATTTTACTGACTAATACAGCCCATGTTTTACTGAATCTCTCCTGACATTTGCTTTTATCTGCTGGTTTGGGTCAATTAACCTGAAAAAAACGCAAAAGACAGAAACAGTTAGTGTGCAGTAAAATTGTTGGCACTCCTCTGACAGACATTTCTCTCGTGTACAAAACTAGGGCCCTGAACAAACGTGTCATGTCTGACCCCAGCCACCCTCTGGCACCTGATTTTAAACTGCTTCAATCTGGACGCAGAGTTCATGTGCCGAGATGCAATACTCACACATTTAAAAAATGGGGTTCCAGTGACTATTGGCCTTCTCAACATTTGATAACACTGTGGTCACTTTAACTCTTTGTTTTTATCCAGTGTGGCACTGTTGCACTTTGTTTGTTGGATTGTTGATTGTTTATTGTTGTCCCATGTCATCCATGTTGTTGTGTATTCCATCTTTTTTAATTATTGGCTTCAGGTCATCGTGTGTGTCATTATTGTGCATGTACTGTTTGTTGCTGCTGGCTGTACTGCAAATTGCCCCTCAGGGACCATAAAAACCTCTTGTCTTGACTCTTGACTCTTGACACTGTGAGATATTTATTTTTTATTTAATCAGTTGACAGGTAAAAAGCAGTACAAACCAGATAGCTGTTATATTAATGTATCAATAACACCATTAATGGTAGTTTTCCACAGCTGGTCATCATCAGGTGGACGCACTGTGCTGGAAAAGAACAGGTGCTGGGAAATATGTAAATGTGTGAAAGTTCGCGGGCTGTGATTGGCTGGTGGCAGGAACTCTTTGCTCTCTGATTGGCTGCCGCGAAGAGGCACGGAGCACGTCCATGCCGGCGTGCGTGATGACGCAATAGGCCGAGAGCTAGATATAAATGGCAGTGCCTCGCGAGCAGCGTCAACTGAACAGTAGAGAGAAACGTTATCTGAGCTACAACTTTAAATTTACGACTTTTTGAAGCGTTTAATTTGTCAGATTTTCATCCTCGACTTTAGTAAAAACTACTCTTGAGTGTTTCTTCAGCTGACGTTGAGCAGGACTGCCGAGAAGAGACGAAAATATGAAATACATCATAGGAATTGGCGGGTAAGTTTTTATATTTGTATCAAACAGCCTTTTATTTGCTCTCAATTTGCACGTAGTTACCATGTATTTATATCTAAAATATTCTAATGTTAACTTAGCAATAACTGTCAGTTGAGTGGAGTAAAATGACTAAAACGATCTTGTGTAATTATGTTATTGTTCTCGGAGGTATCTGAAGTTAAACAAGTGGTTGTGTGTTGTATTTATTTGTCATGAATGGCGCTAGCTTCTTGGTGGTAGACATTATCCTTTTGACCACATGTTTTATCAGCAGCCCGCCAGAAAGTGGCACGGTTAAGCCGGTCTAAAGTCACGTCCGGTGAGGCTGCCGGTTTGTTGTCATAAAATCGAGCGGGACATTTGAAAATTCACCGCGAGACTTCAGATCAGAAGTGGAGGGAGATTTACATCAGTATTGTCCCAAACCAACGATAGCTTAATGTAATGTTCACCACTCATCCACTTTAATTAGGTAATGGCACTATTTAAATGTAGTTATCTCAGCCACTTTGTATAAACTGCTTCTTTCCAGCTCCATGTGTTTACTAAAGCAGGGCACCTTTAAATCACACATAACTTTTATTAAATCTTTAAGTTTAATTTTATAAATACCAAAAAAAACATTACAAAAGGTATCTCCAGACATTTTACACATAGAGTAGGGCTATGACTGATTTATGATTTATGCGGCATGAGCAGCAGCAAATCGCAATGTCTATTAGAACAATAATATCTATATACAGTATTTATCCAGCAATCATGTGCACACAGTTGCAACAAAAACTTCCCTATTAACAGACAGGAAGGTCAAACAGACCCAGCTCTACGTTCATCGACCTGTGTTTTAGTTAAATGTGGCTTTTTGTCCTGTGCACCAATCAAATTTACTTTACTTTCTAAGTGACTATACAATGTAAACACAAGGACACCCCACGTGTCTTCCGGCAGAAAGCTATGGCTGCTTTTTTTCTAATAAAAATTATTAGATTTTAAACAATAACGGTAAATATGGGAACACATTCGTTAATGTCTCTTATTATATACCTTTTTATTCCTTTTTTGTTTACAGAGTCACTAATGGTGGAAAAACCACCCTGACGAATAAGTTGATAAAGACGTTGCCTAACTGCTGTGTTGTGCACCAGGATGACTTTTTCAAGGTGAGTTTGAGCGGATGTATAATACGAGTGTTTTGTTATTGTTGGCTTACTTTTCTGAACTCTGCATGAGCATTGCATGTAAGCAAAGTAGTGCTACTAAGTACTAAGGTGCTGCCAAGTAATCCCCCCCCCCGTGCTTTGTTCCCCACATGGATGGATATGGAAATGGCCTTGATGTCTATGCAGCCTAGTTTCTTTACCCCTTTGTCTCTTCTTAGTGCTTCGATTTTCCTCCCTTGTGTCCTTTTATTCTCTTGGTATTTCTTCAGATTCCTGCCATATAACACACCTTTAATCAATCAACTTTCTTTACTTCACTTTTATAAAAACTTTTCTAACATGGCCAAATGCATCCATTTTCTCCTTCTCCATTAGCACCTTTTTTATTATATAGTGTGAAGCATTTCCATCTTTTTCCAATTTCATTAAAGCTGTGTTATTTTGTAAATTACTTGCTTAACTTTGTGCATGCCCTCTGCCATCTACCCTTCCCGTGTGTTTGTGCGTGCACTCTTTAGTACTCTGGCATGTGAGTGGGATCTGCAAGTGTTCAGAGCTGTGAGGTTGCAGCAATGTTTTATTGGTGACTGTTATTTCAGAAACCTGATCAGATAGAAGTCGGGAAGGACGGCTTTAGACAATGGGATGGTAAGACTTCACTGAAGACTGCCAATGACTCATTGTTTACCCTTTTTTCACGTCACTACCCTCCAACATTACATACATTATAGCCATTTAACATGCACAACCTCATTACTGATGTTTACCTCCAGTAACTTGGAGCAAAATGCAAAAAACACATTTCTATTTTTTTATATTCTAAATGTCTAATTTAGTTCACGATCTATCCCTTCCTTCGTCTTTCTTTTCTGTCGATCTTGTTCTACAGTGATCACAGCTTTGGATATGGAGGCCATGACCAACACAGTAAAGGGCTGGATGGAGAACCCAGTGAAGTTTGCCCGTTCCCACGGCGTCACTCTGTCTTCTGCATCTGACGTGGCCAACCCAGAGGAGCAGATCCACATTCTGATCGTGGAGGGCTTCCTGCTTTACAACTATCCGTGAGTTGATTTTTCTTATTTATTATTTATGTGCCCTCTTTGAGGAAGTGCTCACATGGTAGTTACAATCTTGGCTGCACCACCTTTAAACTCAGATTGGATGTACTGTACACATGTACCATTTGTGCATGTACACGGGCCCCTTGGGGGGCAGGTCCTGCAGCGAAAGATAAGGGTGTCAGCTGGGTGGTCGTTCCTCTGTGTACTAGGGCACGTTGCAGATATACAGTATAGATAAGACACGGTATGACGAGTTGAATAACTATGTTCATTTCCTCTAGTTTGGTTTAAACCATGCATCTTCATCAATGGCTTTGTTCATCTCCTCTCCAGGCCGCTGCTGGATGCTTTCGACAAGAGCTTTTACATCACGATCCCCTATGAGGAGTGCAAGAGAAGGAGAAGGTGAGCATACACAAATATTAATAGTTGGCCAGTTAGTGTGTTTCCCATTTTCAATTAAATGAACACATTCTAACAGTTTACCTCTTTTAAAGTCATTAACTTCAGCTGTTTCTCCTCAAAATCTTACCATGGCAAGAGCCCGTTTTCTTAAGATGTGTCATTACTTTCAGTACAAGACAGTACACTGTCCCCGACCCCCCCGGCCTGTTTGACGGCCATGTGTGGCCGATGTACCTGAAGCACAGGAGAGAAATGGAGAGCAGCAGCTTGAATATCGGTATGTTGCACCGTGTGTCTGTTTTTTTAACTTTTGCTATTTCTTTGGGAAATTCAGTGCAATCTAATCAAGCTGTTTTTGATGTAATACATTTTTTTAAGGACAATTATAGACAATTAAATCTTTTTAACTGGTCGACTTTTAATCTGTTGCAGAGTGCCTGGATGGTTTGAAGTCCAAAGAGGAGATCTACAACCAGGTGTACGAGAGCATCCAGAACAATCTGCTCAATCGTTTATAGGTAAAAAGAAAAAGTGGGCCCCTGTTTCCAATTGGATGGAAATGACTTAATTAAGGGGCTTCTACGTGTAAAATCTGCCTCATTCAGTTTTCTTTTCTGCAGCCAAAATATTTGAAGAAAACATTTGTTTATGAAAGTGCATATTTTACAATATAATATCATGGTAACCCTATTGGTACAATTTATAAAAAGAATGTTTAGTGTTCAATCTCATCTAACAATAGTTCTTTGTCTTCATTGCAGCAGGAGGACTCCTCTCCATCCCTGTATAAATCTTGTAAATAGACCCAAGGAATTTTTTTGTATGAAGTTTTTCTAATTTTATTCTTTGTCTGTAAAAACAAAGCAATGTTTAACTTATCTTTTTTTTATCATCTTTAGATGGTCGTTTCGTTTTTTCCTTTTTTAAATTGATCGTTGAAGATTTCTGTTACTGTTATGTTAACTACTGACTTGTACTTGACCATTTGTGGCATTCTGCTAATAAATGTTAGTTTCTGTTGATAAACATTACATCAACAATCTTTGTATATTTTCTTGTCATCACAATTAAATTTTGCAGTTGATATAAATCTCTATCTTTGTGTTGTTTCTTCATGAGCTACCCAATCCTTATTTCACCTAACTACTACATATTGGCTTTAAATTGTAAATACTGATAAACATGACTGATGCAGTTGTGTCATGAAATTCAAATAATTTTCCACCATTCTCCAATTTAGAGCTCATGTATTCCTCGTCTGACTCTTATTGTAAAGTTTGTTTTTGGGGTCATTTTATTGATCTCAGAAGGTAAATTCACTCATCCCCAGTAGGCGTAGGGACAATTTCAGCAAGCATGGACATTTATTTCCTACTCTGGTAACCTTTTTGCTTTTTTTCCCTTCTCTTTTCCTTGGCTGTGGGTCTGTTGTTTACGGGGTGTGTTTTTGTATATTTAAGGTATAGAAATAATATGCAGAAATTACTATATTACCATTTTCAAAGAATATATAGCTTTGAGACTTTCCTTATTTACCATTCTTCCCTCAAACGAGTAACAACTGGCTACCTACCTGTTGACCTGAATGTGCGTTGTTAATTCTCATTAGATCCCTGGGATCAGGAGCAATGGTTCCTGCTCCTCAAGGTAATGAACAGGATATAAGGAGAACATGAAATCCGAAAAGAAGCCCAAATTGTTTGTTTTTGTATATATATATATATATATATATTTTTTTTTTTTTTCAAAATACTACAGTTTATCATCTTCTGTTCTCTGACTCTGAAAGCTATTTGAATAAAGCCCTAAAAAAGAAATAATCAATATTTGGTCAAACCGTAACTCACAGGTGTATTCAACTTTTGAAGCGAGATCATAGATTAACATTGCTAACTTCAAAGGGCCACAAGCCAAAACTGTTGGGTACCTCTGATGAGGAGGATGGTTCTGTGAAAGACTTATCATACTGATCAAGAAAGTGGGCCACTCAGGATTCCAGTAGCTCAGTTTCAGCTGAACATAGTAAACATGATCTGGTAAGACATTTAATAGCTTTAATGTAATTATCAGAATACCTGAATTATAGTATACAAAGGCTCCTTATGAAGTACATCCAGGTTAAGCTAATTTTGCTTGCATCTATTTTGGAAACGGGAAAGGCTCTGTTGAACTTCTATTTCTGTCCATTTTTCACCACTGTAGCTCTGGAAGTAGATGCCTGAGTAGGTCACCGACTAACCACAAGATTTACACTATTAACACCAGATTTACAGCACACGAGGCCCGAGGCACGTGCCGATATGTTCCCACACATAAATAGGCCAGAATAATTTCTCATTTCCCCTGAGGGAATACCTTATCCTGTCACAGTGATCAGTTAAATGAAGGTCAGGTAGATGCATGTATTCTGAAAACACCTAAAACAACGCTTCTTTCTTTACAGGAATAAAGGAACATTTGAGCGCCAAAATAAGTCAGAAAGCACAAATGATGTGGGTCAGTTTGAATTTTTCCTTCCATATATGTTTATTTGTTTTAATGCATGTACATACCGGTAATCAGAAAATCCACTTGGATACACCTGTTTCAGTTGCAGTTAGATGGTTAAGGTGTAAGAGAAGATACACAGCAGCAGTGCAATAAAAACAAATAATTAGGGTTCGTACGGGTGCTTGAAATCCTTGAAAATGCTTGAAATTGTATCCACATTTCTTTCACAACAAATAGCTATAGAATAGAAATATAATTTAATTTCGTATCCTTTTGGTATTACGGAACAATTTTAGTTGTTTACAACATAAAACTTTTAATGTGATTTTAATGAAGATAGATAGATAGATAGAAAGATAGATAGATAGATAGGTAAGAGATAGATGATTACTTTATTCATCCCTGAAGGGAAATTATTTTGAAAAAAAGTCAAATAATACATTTTAATATCTATGTATTCGTAGAAATATGTAAATTACCAAAGCTGAAAGTGCTGGAAAAGCTTGACAAGCTACAATTAAGTAAAGAAGTAACAGACATTACTAATGACAGGTAAAATTACATGTTAAAGTGGTAGAGTGACAGTGTTTAGGGTCTATATAAACAGTGTACACAGCAGACTAATATATGATGTGATTCAAAATTAAACTCAGTGTTAGTCTGTATTAATATAATAGAATATAGTGCAGGAGTCTGTGTGACTTATTTACACAGTAATATGGCACATTATGATATACAAGGTGCAGAAGTGTAGCAATATAGTAAACAATAACATAACATATAGTATAGCACAGCAGTATATACTTAGTAGAGTATTGTGCAGCAGTATAACATAGTTTATTCTATAACTTATTGTGAGATATATGTAATATGTCATATTGTACAGAAATATAACATAGAATAACAATATATATAGAGAGCGTAATATAATAAGGTAGCATAAAACATATGGTATATAACACAGTGTAGAGTAACAAACATCTACCTGAACCAACAGAACAAAAGGAGAGTCAAGAACATTGTGGATGTTAAAAATAAACAGGGACATATTGCAACATAAAGGGTACAATAAGGACATAGACAAATATAAATAGATAATAACTTTAAATAGAACACAAAATACAATGAACGCAGTGGTGCAGATTAGAAATAACCTATGGCAGAATATTCGCCCAGAACAGATACCAGACACTGATTAGTCGTGTGAAGTTGGCTTTAATCAACAAATATGAGCACATAGTCTCAGTCAAGTTATATTTACATAGGAGAGCAGGGGCCCCCATGTTTTAGAAATCTTGGTTGAGTAGCCTAAGATTAGGGTCATTTTGAGTTCCAGTCGTAGGAAACTCTTTGTTATAAAGCTGCAGAGCTCTTGTCCCCTTCATTTTATTGACAACTATTACAGTAACGCCCATTCTTTCAGTTCCTAATGACATCAGCTGTACGGACCTCTAATCTGTCATGTGTTTGTTTGGCGAAATGGAGTTACAAGGTGTTTAATGTGACGGTCTCGCAGGAGGACGTGGAGTAAACCACACAGGCCTGGACTCCCGGTGCTAAAAATGACAGCAGTGTGTGTGTGATGTCTGTCAAAAGCATGCACACAGGTGGATCTGTTCATCAAGTACAAAACATAGACCTAAGAAAACAGACAACAAGATCACATGTTCTGGATACCTTTCTACAAATATTCTTGTACATATATACTCTAAAGGTTTACAAAAGTATACGTGGGCCAGCTGCATGGGCGACTAATGCAAATTTCAGTGTGAAACAGTGGCTACGTTTATGCCGAACTGCTTTACGGTGGAAACAATTCCAGTCTAGACATTTTCCTGAGACAAACCTGACCTCATACTCACAGCCTGTCTGAATCATGTGACGGATCCATTAGCAGTGTGGGCCTGTGTGTCAATAATATCACACTGGTTGTATTAATATTTTCTGTTTTTATGATGTTAGTTCTTAGCTAAACCTCATGTGCGCACATACAGAACATTGCAGTGTAGAATTCATCCCATTCGTCCTTTTATATCTCTTAAATGCTTAAAATTTTGGAAATAGAGGGCTGACAAATGAATAAATCTGGCCTTTGTTTGGATTCACAATCCTCAATGTGCGTCATAGGACACGGAGGTTTATCACCTGCATGGAAAAACTGTCACTTGGTTGTTGTAGCATGTAACCTTTAGTTCTGTCAACCTGTTGTAGAGAACAACAAGTACATTTTCTCAAGGTTAAGTACAATTTTGAGGTTGCACTATCCATTTTATGTTACTTTATACTTCTACTCTAGTGTATGTCAGGTCATGTGAAATATGATGTATTAAATATTCATTCGTTCATCTTTAACCGCTTGTCCCTGTCGGGGTCGTGAGGGGCTGGAGCCGATCCCAGCTGACATCGGGCGTGAGGCGGGGTACACCCTGGACAGAGACAGACTACCATTCACACCAACGGGCAATTTAGAGTCATCAATTAACCTAACACGTGCATGTCTTTGGATTGTGGGAGGAAACCCACGCATATGCATCATATATATTAAATTATATACATTTTTATAAAGTTTAACTGAGCTAAAAGTGCTGCTCCTCTTAAAGCATCATTGATAACCATCACATAATATGACATATGGTAATTTAGCCCTGACAGGTGCCATTGGGCTGCATTATGATACTTTTACTTCAAGTGCATTTTGTTACTAATACTTCTGTACTTTTACTTTAGCACAGTTGCTGTTGGTTTGTTTTCCCCTTTCCACTTGTTGAAGTATCCTTGAGAAAGAGCCTGTTTAAGATATTCACATCTTTCATGGTAACCCTGGCTCTTAAAATGTCCTTCTGAAGTAAGTACAGTGACTTTTCTTCACTTGCCTCACCAGATTTCCAGGTTATATCTGAACTTTTCAAACAAAAATAAAAATCCTGCAACCTAAACCTCCAAAGCAACTTTGACGGAAACGGAAGCTCATTGATGGTGTCGGATCACACGTGCTGGACGTCAGGAGAGCCCGGAGGAGGAGTGTCAATGGTTGAGAGATCTTAAGAGCTTACACTGTGAGAGACCACCCGACATGCTCGAGGAATGACACTCATCCAGTTACAGCCTGACTAGACCTGGACCTGTGATCGCGTCCTCCTCACACACACACACACACACACACACACACACACACACACACACACACACACACACACACACACACACACACACACACACACACACACACGCACACACACACAGCTCTTGTTTCTCACACTCACACATGGATTTATAGTCACACTGAGTGCTTGACAGGGTGTGTGGGTATATTTAGAGGGGGGTTCATGTGGTGCTGGTGCAGGAGCAGACACAGGAGGTTTTATAGATCCTGACCTCCTCTAATCCCGAGTGTGCTGACTGATTTTCGTCACTGTGCACTCGGGACTGACACCACGCTACTGACTACCTGTCTGTCCACACATCCAAGCAGCCAAAATAGCTATGCCAGGAGATGAATGAGACTAAATAAAGACAAAGGTGAGGGCCTCTCACCTACTTCCTGACAAAAAAACAAAAAAAAAAAAAACACTATGAAGCACATGGAAAATCAAATGTACAGAGCTCCCTTACATACCTCATTTATCACAAATTATACAGTTGGTGATATATTTTTATAAATGGTCGGTTGCCTAATATATTTAGGATGTCAAGCCCTTTAAAACACTACAGTGATTAAGGACTGTAAATACAGACAGACCTGACTTTGAATTGTGTCACACAGCATATTTGAATTTTTTATTTTATTTTTATTTAACCTTTTTTTTTAACCAGGAAAAAGACTAATTGAGATTAAACTCTTTTACAAAGGTGTCCTGGCCAAGACAGGCAGCAGCATAGTCTTACATACCCCAAAACACAAAGTGGACACAAACAGTAAAACACAAAGCATCCAAAACAGAAAACAATTCAAGTTCAGTTACAATAATAAAAGCCTCAGGCAAAACATCTACAGCGGGGTGTTTCTGCCTCCAGGTCATTCAAGTTCCCCTTAAAAGTGTTCAATGAGATCAACTCATTTTATTATAAAGTTTTCTGTAAACTGTTCCAGGCTGAGCGAGCAGAAAACCTTTCTTTCCCAGTTCAGTTTTGACTTTTGGAACAGCAAGAACAAATCCTGAGACCGGAGATTTTAAGTCCCAAAATTGTTTTGGTTGATGTAAGACACAAGGTAGGAAGGAAGTAAACCTGAGATAAACGAGAATATGCAGGTGTCTCAGTCTGCGTGTTGATAAGGAGCACCATCCAACCTGTTCCTACAGTGAACAGTGATGAGTAAGTGCTTTAAAGTGGTGAACCTCAGAGCTCCATGATACACAGTGTCAAGAGCACGTTAGCGTTGAGACGAGGCTTGGGTTACATTACATGGAAGCTGTAAAAAAATATATCATGATTTTTTTCATTAGAAATCATTAAAATAGCCTTTTCCCCTCCTCATGGTTGGAGAGCCAGTTTTCTAAGGTGCACTATTATCGCCACCTACTGGATTGGATGGGGAACACTAGATTGACAGTAAAAACAACAAAAAGAAACTAATTTCTCTACTAAATTTAGAGGAATTTTAATAGACTTGATAATTATTTCACTTATTTGTAGAGATAACTGAACCATTATCAAAGGTGCACACGATCAAAAAACCTGAAAATTAATTCATTTAAATGATTGTGTAGCCATGGAAAGCATAAAATTTCACTAGTGCCCCTGATTTCTTTTCAAACTGAAACAAAACAAATGTCACGTTCAAATCAGGTACGCAACCTTGAGTAACTTGAGTAAATTGCATTTGTAGAACAGTATTTGGTGCAGGGAGAGAGATGATGATTTAAAAGTGAAAATGTAATTTGGTATGGAGCAATCTGGAGCATTTCTGATGGTTTATTCACAATAGCAATATCTCCAATGGAAATATTCTTCTAGCTAATGATATTCATTGCTGTGAGATTACAGTTCTTTAGAAACCGAAGAGAACCAGTGGGATATGCATCAAAAATAATATGCATCCCTTGTGTGACACCTGGTAAGAATATAAATGTGTAGAAATCATAACAATAATACAAACTTGATTGAGCTTGTGCAGATACCTTATCACTATTTATACACACCTTTATACATCTGTCTGTCTGTCTATTGCATATTAAAACATTACAGCATTGTATGCATTTGGCATAAGAAATTCTGAATATGATAGACACCATTTTTGTACAACAACTGACCAACTGACAAAATGCCCCTGTCAAACCATAAATCATAATACAGTACTTTATTTTAGCATAAATTATCATTTGTAACGTGTCTGTGAGGACTGAAGTTGTGTTTATATACTAATGTCCAGGTTAAAAGAGCCTGTTTGTGAAACTGGGACATTTTTAGAAAGTTTATGTTTACAACTGTCAAATGGAATACGACTCACTCGTTACCTTGGCAACTACCCAATAACCGTATAAAAACATTAACGTTACAGCGTACGTTAAACGACTGAACCGAGGCGACTTTTTTCTCTGGTAAGTGCTTTTGTCACGCAATTGACATTTTGTCCGTGAAACTGTTGTGTTGAGAGCCCTGACGTTAACTTAACAGAGTCATTAACACGGTAACTGTCAATATGTGGTCGAGCCTTTGGTCTTTTCCGTGTTGGTAAGCTTACGTTGACCTAACGTTAATCCTCTAGCTAACGTTAGAATTACAATCATCCAGTCTATTGACGCTAACTGGTTGTTTTATCGAAAGCACCTTACAATAAGTGCATGTGGGAAGTTTACAACCCCAATAATGCAAGTATAAGCATGCAAGTAACCTTAAAATCCCATCACCATCAGCAAATAGACTGACCTATACTCACTGAACTTACTCGAGTGCTAATTAAAGTTACAGTGAGTTTTACTGAACCATTAACTTATAGGTTGACTATGTAGAATGAGCAGAACACCGCCATCTAGTGTTTCAAGATTGTAGTCACAACAACAAAAAATAATTCCAGCAGTCAGGTTGCCAGGTCCGTGGTCCGTGTCAGCGATCAACCTGCGCCATGTCAAGTGATTCGACTAATAACAGTATTTAACATTAGCCAGTCTTCAACTGGAAGTCTTTCTTTAAAAGGTGTTTAATCGATTAGCTAGCTAGCTCTCAACTCAAAATGATTCCTTGTTTCTGTAGCAACAACAGATAACCATGGCAACCCGCAATGTGGCCATTATTGGCTGGTACAATGTAAACAGAAGGTGACAGAAAGTCATTGTCAAACCCGTCCAAAAACGTATAAAATATTAATTAAGACTAAATATATATATTTTATGCAAAAGCAATACTTTCATTCTGTACCCCTCAAAACGCCCTGTGCGTGTATTATCTTAAAAAATATATAGCTTTTAATAAAGATTCTACATATTCAACCCTTAAACTTTAGCGTGAAACTTTGCTTGTACACTTTTGTTATTATATAAACAACTTTCCATGCAAGCAGCTGTGTACTGTCAAATATGAATCCCACATTCTAAAGCTGAGGCGATTCAAGAGTCAGTTTACCAGCGTTCATCACCATTATGTTAGAAATGATCAGTACACCAACAAAAAAATTGCGTAATGTAAACGTATTTTATTTCAAAGGTCCATATTTTAATTATTTTCAAAGTTAAAGGTTGAATAGGTAGAATCTTCATTAAAAGCTATACTTAAATAATAATAATAATACACCCACGGGGGTGTTTTGAGGGTTTCAGAATGAAAGCATTGCTTTTCCATAAAAAATATATTTAGTCTGAATTATCATCTTTTTACATTGTACCAGTCATTAAGAGTTGGGCATTTCTGCTGCTTATTTGTCCCAGCAGCTGAGTGACCGGAGACGGGCAAAAACCAAAGTCAATAGTGGACAAGCATTCACTCCATGGACTGAGATAAAGGAGTTCAACGGCATTAAAACGCACGCCGAAATGGCTACGTTTCTCCATGATCGGTAAGCTAACTTTCATGTTTTCTTAGCTGTAACGGCTAAAGGTAACTTTCAGTCAAACTCCTCTAATACCTGTTTTTTATGGTGCGATTTGCCGGAGGGGATGGGTTTAAACAGGCTCAAACAGACTCCGGTCTCCTGTAGGCTGCTGGACCGGGTCTGATGAACATGGCAACCTGAGAGGTGGAATTATTTTCTGTTGTTGCGACTACGATCTTGAGACACGAGATGGTGGTGTTGTGCTCATTCTCCATATTCACCCTTTAAATATTTTTAATATATAAACATTAAAAACAATTCAAACATATTTATATGAATAAGAGAAGAAAAATAACTTGCAATGGGAGTGGGTGGAGTCAGGGGGGCCCCCTTAGGGAGGTCAGGTCTCCTACTGTCATTACAAACTTTGAACATAGTCAGTACTCGGGGCCCCTACAGGCCTGGGGCCCCAACCCTGCCTCGCCTGCTGGCAAGCAGCATCTCTGGTTACAGTTATTACATTATGCTTTAAACTGCTACTTAGCTAGCTGATGCTAAACTCATTTCAACATGTTCAGTTAACTAACTTACAGATGAACCTGAACAAACTTACTTAAGGAGATAAATATTTGAACCTGTGACTTCCCCCTGAAGTATTAGCATGACGTTACCATCAAACAGGATAGCTTACAGTAGTCTAATGTTAGCCTATATGTTTTGAGTAGCGTTAGCGCTTTAACTAGCATTACAGCAGCTAACTTACTTTTCTCCAAAACACAGGGCCGTTCGAAGTATGTTCCTCTGTAGAAATTTGCTGGCAGGCTACATTGCAGTAGGAAATACTGTACTTTTTACTTCACTACATTTTTGTGACATTTTTGTTCAAATTATACGTAACATCCCCTTACAGATTGAGATTTGCTTGCAAAACATGTAATGAACTATTTACACATTAATACACAAATAATTATAATCTAAATATCTAATTTATAAAGGGCATTATGTGACAATCAATGCATGGTTCATACTTGTAATTAAGTTCTTATATTGGACCGGAATGCTTCCTCCACATGTCAATAAATAGATATTAAAATAAAATGAAATATTTTTCTCACATAAGCTAACCCTGATGTCTAGCCATGCAGATAACTGTCTTTTGTGCTGTCTCTTATATTGTATGTTTTATTTGTGCCTTTGTGCCTCCTCTCTTCACCGCTTTCCTTTTGATCTCCCTCCAGCGTATCTACAGTACACTGTGGTGCTTGAACTTCAGCATGACGGACTTTGAGGGACAGAAGGTGGAGCAGCGGCGGGAGGTGGTCCTCAGGATACCAGAAGGAGGAGATCACAACCCACAATGCGTCTCCACGGAGGAGGAGCAGCTGCAGTACCCAACCTTGGCCCCTGTGGTTTTCGGCTGCTTAAAACAGACCACAAGACTCCGTCGCTGGTGTCTGCAAATCGCCTGTAGCCCATATCCTTTCTTACTGCTGGAAGGTTAACCTTGTGTGACACCTAGTAAGAACAAAAATGTGTAGAAATCCTAACAATAATAAACAATAACTTGATTGAGCTTGTGCAGATATCAAACCACTATTTATATACACCATTATACACCTGCATATTAAAACATTACAACATTGTATCCATTTGGCAATTATTAGCCCCATTAGGCGCTTCTTGTACCATCTATCCTCTGTTATTGATGAATTAATGACTGGATATGATCTCATCCAATGTGTTTTGACCTTAACCTCTCCCTCCACGTGGTTGGATTATATGTCCGTACTGATGGTCCTGCTCAACTGTGTGAGTCTGGGCATGTACAAGCCCGGAAAGGAGAAGACCTACAAACAAGAGGTTAGTGAGACCCCTGCACTCTTATAAATAGACAGTGAAATGTACATTTTGTACAGTGTCAATAACAAATAGTTTCAATACATTTGAAAATGTTCAAAATGCACACCATTTTCCCTCCCTAATAAAACAACCAACACTGTTGACCTAAGTTTCTGTCATTGCAGTGTGGCTATACAGCTGCGCCTCTAATCGTTTATTGGATACATGGTATATTGTGGTGTCAGACATGGTTGTCTAATTTTCAAACAGATTATATTTTTAACTAGAAGACTAAAGTTCATGTTCAATTTGAGTTTCCCTCCACTGCTCTAACATTTATTTTAATATTTACACTTTTTTGCTCTGAAAAACCTGCTTAATTCTAACACAAAAGGCTAATGATATAATGACATACACAATGCATTCACTGTGTCTCTCTATTAATGAGTACACATAATAGTACCTTTGCCACTTAGCATTAGCGTTTTTGGGTTGTTACTGTAGTAGCTTATTCCCAGTTTGCATGGACTGTGTAGGAGTACGGAGTGTGGACCAGCAGCTGTACTGTCATTGCACATGCATTATACACATGCCTTATGTATGCGTATAAGTCATGTTTGTGTATTTCTGTGTCTTCCTGTGTGTGTGCATGTCTATGTGGGTATTATGTTTAACTTTATGTTTGTATTTTATGGTATACGGCCAGGTAATGGACACCATTGTCTTTGCATACTTTTTGATGGAAATGCTCATCAAAATGGTGGCCCTAGGAGTCTTTGGCTATGAAGGGAGTTACCTCAGGAACAGATGGAGCAAGCTGGACTGCTTCATCAACTGTGGAGAGTTAGTATCCCACAAGTCTTTTTGCTCATGCTGGAAAATTGTTCTCTTTTCTCTTTTGTCTGCTTTGACAACAGCTGTCTCCATAGGGAAACATCAGATTTAATGTCTCAGTTGCTCTTGTGTTAGAAGAAAACATATATAATCATGCACTCACAAACACAGCAGGGCTCTTAGTTTCAAATCAAAACAAACCAAAGAAAAAAAAGTCTGGACAGCTTTGCACAGACTTTTTTAATCATCCGCCTTTCTCCGCTTCAGTATTCAGTATATGGACTTTTTTTTTTAATCAAAGAACACAAAATAATGAAACCATTCTCCTTGTTTCTGTCTGCAACTTTCCCTTCAGAGTGTTGGATTTTTTTATGGATTTATTTGGCATCCACTTGGCGTTCTGTCAAGTGCTCGGGCCGCTGCGACTGATCAGCAGAGTAACAGGTATGTTGGCATGGTTACATTTTTGTTAATTTTCCAAACACACCTACAGTAAGTGATAAATGTAGTCATGTTAATATTGTCGATGACTATATGAGTGAAGGATCGACTCAATGGATGTGGGTCGTTGTAATAAACCTCCCAAAGCAGTCTGCTTCTTTCCCCTAAAAACCAAAACCATACTTAAAGGGACCCAAGAAGGTCAACTATTTGTCATGTTTATTAACTGTAAATGTATGCATATGCGTGTGTGTGTGTGTGTATGTGTGTGTGTGATAAAGTTTTAGACATAATAACTTCTGACAGCGTCTTTTTATGTTCATCTGTGCAGGAATGCGAGGCGTGGTGACAGTACTCTTCGGCACTGTGCCCATGCTTGTAAATGTTCTCGTCCTCTACATGTTTGTCATCCACATCTTCGCCGTCATGGGAGTCCAGTTGTGGGGGGGTCAGCTGCGCAACCGCTGCTTTCTTGGAGAGGACATTCCCAAGTAAGGAAATTGCTAGGTCTGCTTTTCCACTTTTGGCATTTTTTCCTTGTCTTTCTGGGCTGTACTAACAATTACCAATTATCAATTAATCTTCAGATTATTTTCTTGATTTACTGATTATAGTTTTGGTCCAAAAAAAAGTGACATCTTCCGATAGCTTGTTTTAGCTGACAAAGTAATAATAAATAAAGTAATATATAACATATATAAAAATATATGTGTAAGACAATAACTCCCTTTTGCAGATTAAAGCATAAAATAATAATAATTGTTATTTAACATGATGATGCATTTAAGCAACAGCTCGCGGCAGGCACTGGGTATGTTTGGATTATGTCACAGGTTAGGAGCGTTTTTCACAATATATCACACACCCTGTCTTTAGGACATTAGGTTTTGGTGTTTGCATATTAAACAGTAAATACGTATATGTCACTTAAATATAAACTTTCTTCCCTCTTACTCAACACACTGCACCAAAAACTCTCTTCCCTCTTTTTCAACACACTGCACCAAAAAACCTGTCATGAGAAATCTTAAAGCTATGTCATGATCTATATGACTATATATTTATAGTGTGTATTAATTATTGTGTATATACTACCATTATGTTTTCTATTTAGAGAGTACAACGTGTCCTTAAATCCATTCTTCTTGACCAAGTTCGGTGAAAGAATCCCATTTATCTGTTCACCTGACGGAAAGAGTGGGATGCGGCGCTGCCATGATGTGCCACCCTACAAGGAGAACAACAAGACCTGCTCATTGGCTGCTAATGATTTAGCTGGGAAATGGTTAGCCCCTACAGCGGCTGGGGCCAGTGCTGACACCTGTGTCAACTGGAACCAGTACTATAATGTCTGTCGAGCTGGGGACCTTAACCCTCACAAGGGAGCTATCAATTTTGATAACATTGGCTACGCCTGGATAACCATATTCCAGGTAAGAATCGTCGTTCGATCTATCTATCTATCTATCTATCTATCTATCTATCTATCTATCTATCCATCTATCTATCTATCTATCTATCTAGCTATCTATCTATCTGTCTGTCTGTCTGTCTGTCTGTCTGCCTGCCTGCCTGCCTGCCTGCCTATCTATCTATGTATCCATCTATCTATCTATCTATCTATCTATCTATCTATCTATCTATCTATCTATCTATCTATCTATCTATCTATCTATCTATCTATCTATCTATATATCTATCTATCTATCTATCTGTCTGTCTGTCTATCCATCTATCTATCTATCTATCTATCTATCTATCTATCTATCTATCTATCTATCTATCTATCTATCTATCTATCTATCTATCGATCTATCTATCTATCTGTTTGTCTGTCTACCATGTTGTTACCTAAGAGCTTATATAAATGTTATCACTCTCTGTCTCTCTCTATCTCCAGGTTGTCACTCTGGAAGGATGGTCAGAGATCATGTTTTTTGTTATGGATGCTCATTCCTTTGGGAGTTTATTATTTTTCATACTCGTCACAGTTGTGAGTAGCCACTTGCCTTTGTTTTAGTTACCAACCATTGTATTTCCCCCTGTTCAAACTCGAAATTATGATTGTCTGTAAAGCTGGAAACTGAAAACTACACTGAAACTGTGTGAGAAGAAAAAGCCAACTGTTAACTGCAGTTATGCTCAACAGCAGTTTGGAGTTAGGTCCTACATTCTTGTACATGCTCTAATGTAGAAAAAACAAATAAAAGGTAGACATAATCACCCTGAACTTATCAGCGTGGGCAGGGCCATTTAGTTCCAGACTAACAATTGACTTTGAAATATAAATGTCTAATGATCTCATTTACAGAATTTTGATTTGTGTTGCCCCTGAAACAGAGTTACTGTTAACACTTGAGCTGCAAAATCATTTCTTTGTTCAGGCTAAATAGAATTGAGGGTGTAATTTTAAATTACAGGTGCAGTTTCTTTTTACTTCCCCAAACAGATGGGCTCCTTTATCATGATGAACGTGTGCGCAGTCGTCATTGCCACCCAGTTCTCAGACAACATGAAACAGGAGACGGGAGAGCCGAGTGCTGCTGCTGTGGCTTTCAGAAAGATCCGTCACAAGTTAACCTGCTGGCTGCAGAGGGACTTCCATAGGTCAGTCACTGTATAAGCTCTCTCTATATATATATGTATGTGTATATATATCAAGGAAGTCTGAAAAAGTAGCACTTAAAACACTTTGTTGAGGTTTGCAGACCGTCCGACCCATTATTCCCTCATTCTCAGGATGAAAGTAGATATAGCTACGTTCTTATGTTATATTCTTAATGGAATACTTACTACCTTCAAAATCACCCCATATTACCACGAAGCCTTGAAAAAAATATATTTTGTTGCATTCCTCCGCGTGATTGAAGAACGCAGAATTTAAGCATCAAGGGCTGCCTTACATGAATCCCTTCGATTCTTTTATCTGTTTTTGGAGTCTTCGTTCACCGTGGAGACATGTGAGAAAAGCAAAATTTTCTAAGAACATGGGGTGAGTAATTAATGTACAAATGATCACTTTTAGGGTGAAGTATTCCCTCAATAGTAGCCTACTCGTTTAGTTTCAGTCAAAGGTTGGAAGCATCCAGGTAGAGAAAATGTATTTATTTGAAGTTAAACATGCCTTTAGATCTTCTCTGATATCATGGGGTCTCCTATCAAAAGTATTGTTTCAGGAGAAAGGTTGACATTGACATCAATCTTGAATATGCCTCTTTAGTTCAACATACTTGCTGGTCTTCCGGTGTCTGTTTCTTAAGCATTTTATAGATTATGTTGGTACAACTAAATGTGTTATGTCCTGAGCATGACATAGTTGAGTTTACATTAGTTAAATGGTGTTTCTCAGAATTCCCAAGAGATGCATTTAAAAACTTAAACTTTATTTATTTAAAAGGCACTGTTTGCTCACTACACCACTTTATCTTTACTTAGAAAATAGTTGTTTGCTGCTGTATATGCTCTGAATGTCGAGTACTGCTCCTTTAAGATGAAAAATGCTAAACTGAAAATGTAGAACCCAAGGTTTCTTTTTAAGCGAATGAACCTAAACAAACATTACCTGAACATAACGTTATGTCTTCATTTAACCTTAACATTTACTTTCATTCATATCCTTTTACCAGTAAATGTCGTAAAAAGGTGCACCCTTCTGACAGCACCAGGAATATCAATTCTTCAGTGGTGAGAACTGTCAACACATTTCTGCAGTACTGCCAGCAGCAGCAGCAGCAGCAGCATTGTTTTCTCACTTACATGACTCCTTTATCTTTCAGGTCTGGAGACCATTAATGAGACTAATAAGGAGGATTGTCGAAAGTAAACATTTCGACCGAGTGATCATGTTTACTGTTTTACTCAGTATTCTCACCATTGCCATAGAGCATCACAAGCAGGTGAGGACTAAAGTTTTCTGTCGACTCCAAGCTTCTGTGAGTTTCAGGTGTGTGTGCTGGTTTGATGAGAGTATTTTGTTATGCTGGGAATGAAGAAAGAGGCTTTCCAAATTCTGTCCCTATCTATCAACATGAAGAACCCTAAAGGGAATAATAAGTGAAATGTTTACTACTATTTCTCTTACCCTCCTCAATTTCTTCTTGCTTGCTCTTCCTCTTATTGCATTTTCTCTTTTTTTCTTGTCCTTCATCTGTATCTCTTTCTTGCGGTTTATTTCTTTCCATCCTCTCTTCCTACAGCCGAAGGAGTTGACTAGTATGTTGCAGATCAGCAACAACATCTTCACTTTTATATTTGTTGTGGAGATGTTCTTAAAGCTGCTAGCTTTGAAGTGGACATACTTTGTAGACCGAAACAACATCTTTGACTTTGCCATCGTTATCGTCAGGTAATATTATCCCATGCAGTCTGACTTTTTTTGCTTTGTCCTGTAATATGTGCCATCATTGAAATTCAAAGTATATCTCTATTTTCTTGATTGGGGTTCAACTCTTCTTTGAACCGCACATTGTTTTTTGACACACAAAACTTTTAAGGTATCGAGCAAAATGAATTGCTTCTGCCATGCGGGGGTGACACTGACTCAGCAATGTTGCACTAGTAACTAGTATTAGTTACAGACTAGATAGATAGATACTTTATTGATCCTGAGCAAAATGTAGGCATCCAGTAGCTCATATTACACATACAAAAATGCAAAAACATAGCAGTGAAGTGATATATTTTAGACACCAGAACTACTACAGAGAGCTGTCACTATAATGCAATGTCTACTAATGGAGGTAGTGCAGATAAAAGATGGTTAAAAGGTAAAAACTGTGCAAGACGATGATATGCTATAGACATATAACATATCAAGACAGATGGCAGTCCTCCATAGAGCTGAGTCTGTCTGTCGTTCCTGCCGGTTAAAGGGAAGGTATTCGTTGCCACCGTACTCTATGGAGGAATTGTTGGGTCTATGTAAATCATAAATAAGTCATGGAGTGTGGTCTATACCTACTCTGTAAAGTGCCCTGAGATAACTTATGTTATGATTTGGCACTGTAAATAAAATAAAATTGAATTGAATATACACTGAAGAGGTAATATATGAACATGTAAAAATGCAGATTGTGCATACAGCCAGCTAACATAGCTAATGACTTACTGACCTACTACGTAATAAGCACAATGTGACTTACGACCTCAAGATACATGGTTTCAGTCTTAGACAGAAGTTGCTGGCTGCGAATAAAAGTGTAATTTCTTGTTGTGTTTGCGGTTTTCAGTATGTGGGAGATAATTGCTAAAGGAGATGGCAGGTTGTCAGTTTTGCGTGCATTTCGTCTGCTGCGGTTTGGGAGGCTGCTCCACTTCCTCCCTTACCTGAAGAGACAGCTGATAGTGCTGAAGAGGACCATGGCAGAGGCAGCCTCACTCTGCATGCTGCTGCTGTTTCTCACCTTCATTTTCAGGCACGTACACACACACAATACAATATATATGTACCATTACTATAATGATGATAAACCACGAAATGCATTTCAATTGTTGTAACTGAATTTTCTTGTTTCTCTGCAGTATAACAGGTATGCACCTTTTTGGTGATCAATTTAGCTTCCAGACGGATAACGGAGACACCATCACTGACCGAAAAAACTTTGACACCCTACTCTGGTCCATGGTCACTGTGTTCCAGGTTAGTTTTTATGGCTTCCTAATTTGTGCCATCATGGTTCTATTCCATCATTATGAAATGTGTGCCTCAATCACTATCTGTGCTTCTCTCTTTAATTAAATCTATCAACCCAGATTCTGACTCAGGAGGACTGGAATCTGGTGCTGTACAACGCCATGGCTGCTACCTCCCCTTGGGCCGCCCTCTACTTTGTTGCAGTCATTATTTTGGGAAAGCATGTTCTTCTCAATATACTTGTGGGAATAGTGGTTCAGAGCTTCCAGGATAAGGTAAGGACCTTTTAGTCACACCAAAGTATGGCACACTTGCACCAATGCCAAACTCTATTTCCTGTTATTCCAGCGCGAACCCGAACCAGACTCCTCTCTCTCTTCCTGTGGGTCGGACAGCTCCAACTCGACCCCTTCAGAGATGGATAACAACAACACAAATGTAAGTTGTTAGTGTTGAGATACTAGTTAGAGTTTACCCACTGTCCCACATAGACTGTTGCTCTATTTCATGTTGTTTCAGGGCCCCTCAACAACCAGCCGAAACTGTGGGCCCAGCACATCCTGTGCGGTGAACCCAGCCCCTGAAGCAGACTCTGCACCTTCAGATACCAACGTGGACAATGTAAGTTCCTAAAGGTGATAGTTAAAGAAGTCCGGTTTGAGACTGTGAGCTTTTCCACACAATAATGTTAAAGAAATTGACGCGTTCAAAACCACTTTGGTCTCATTCCCTCTATTCCGAGCAACATTTTGCAGGTGTACCACACCTCTTCAGTGTTGCTGATGGTCCTTTGAAGTATTTTGTTCATGTTTAAAATGAAGAGCGGCGTCTGATGTGTAACTATTTACCCCTGCAGAGATCTTTGAGCTTTATCCAGAAAGTGCTGTGCTGGTGCAAAGAGCACGAAGAGTGGTCATTCTACGTGTGGTCTCCACAGAACAGGTAAGTCTCATACACACATAAACACACACATACAAGCACAATTTCAGTATCAGCTTATTAATTTAAATTAAATTGTTGCATTTGGCTTTCTTTGTGTTTACAGAGTTGATCACTTTTGTTCGGACATGTTTCTTAGCGAGCTATTTACACATTAAGAAAGTCTTTAGTAAACTTGTTAGTAGCTATTTAGTCATTTAGACTTTACTAATTGCTACTGCTTACTTACTCCACCCACATCTCCCTATTAATTTTCTGCAATTGTATTATTTATGTCATCATCTGTACTGAAAATGTGATATAATAACAAAGAATTCAAGGTCATTTTATCTTGTTTCCCATCATACTTTCATACTTTGGTCGATATTATCGTGAAGCATTCTGGTGGTATCATAATGTCTTATATTTAACTTGGTGAACCCTGTGAGAACCATGTTGTAAATCATGGACACATTCGGATACATGTATATGTCCCTGAGTCCCTGAGACCAAGATGAGTCATCTGTCAATGTAGACAGAGAGAGACATAAAAATGCACCAAATGTTTTTTTGATTCATATTTTGCAAAAGATGCAAAAGATAACTGGAGGATTAGTACAGACACCCAGGATTTAAAATTTGAAAATGTATTTTATATTTCACTGTCCCTTTTATTTCCCTGGTTTTCTTCTTATTTTTTTAACCGACTGTAGCTTTTTTAATTCAAGTGTGTACATTTGTGTTCAGGTTCCGCATCTTTTGCCAGCGTGTGATCTCTCACAAGATGTTTGACCACACGATTCTGCTCTTCATTCTCCTGAGCTGTGTAACCATCGCCATGGAGAGGCCTAGCATTGACCCTAAAAGCACAGTAAGACATCTGCAGGATAACCTATGAACAATAACTGTTAATCTAGGAGGGAGGCACAGTAAACCCTCACACAACCATATCCAATCGGACACACACAAGCATCGCACAATAATAATAATAATAATAGAAAGATACACACACACACACACACACACATACTGCACGTGTCCACATAGTATAATAATACTACTGTACGTGTAATGTCTGATAAGAAATGGTAAACACACACGCTTGTTTTGCATTTCATAGAACAAATGATTACGTGTTATAGAAATGATAGAAAACAGGCGCATTACAAATTAATCTCACTCTGCCCTTTAGGAGCGATGGATCCTGAATATGTCCCGTTACATATTCTCTGCTGTCTTTCTGGTAGAGATGCTTTTCAAGGTAAACACAAAGGGTTTTCGTTACTGTGAAATGGCATTCATTAAACTAAAATTTTTTCTGAAAGACCTCTTTTCCACCTTAAAATCAGTTTTGGCGCTCAGATTTTGAGGAGTATTTAAAGAAAATCTATAATATTGGTTATAAAGTAGTAGTGTGAATTTATGTGTTGTTGCTGTGACAGGTTGTAGCTCTTGGTCTGCTGTTTGGGAAGGAGAGTTACTTCCGGTCGTCCTGGAATATGGTTGATGGTTTGTTGGTGATCCTGTCTTTAGTCCATATTGTTGTCTCTCTGGCCAGTTCTGGCAAAAACAACATGCTGAGCATCCTCAAAGTTTTGCGCCTGCTGCGCACTCTTCGCCCACTGAGGTACATCCTTTTTTTGTGTGTGTAAACAGGGAATATGTTTACTGATACCCTTGCATATGTGCATGTACTGTTTTTGTGTAAGCATCCTGCCTTATACTGAATATAACGTTTGGGTCAAACATCTGTTTGTGTGTCCCAGGGTGATCAAGCGAGCCCCGAAACTGAAGCTGGCTGTGGAAGCTCTGATTGCCTCAGTTAAACCCATCGGGAACATCGTTTTTATCTGCTGCACCTTTCTCTTTTTCTATGCCATTCTTGGGGTGCAGGTACCGTGGGAATGCACTGAAGCAGACACACACACACACACACACATATGTGCATGCTAACAAGTGGCCTGTGAGCATCTGATAAAGAGTACAGAGCTGCAGTAGGCTTTATAGAGCAGAGAGTTTGAAAAACAACAGACAGGACCTGATAGTATGCGTAACAGAAATTATTATATGCAGTGATACAGTAATACGGGAAATACAGTAATACAGTAATACGGTAGTATGCGATGACACAGTATGATGATACTGTACATTTCCAATACTTAATACGAAACTGTGGGAAATACGTAGAAATAAAAGCCAGCCTCTAATATATGCCTGCTTTAGATAAAAGCCTGTTGTCTTCTGCAGATAATGTAAATAAAGATCCTGGTCACTATTATATGAAAGCTTTCTTTTACTGTGACTGACAATCAAGCTATTGAAAACAAACAACATGACCTGTGGCTAACACTAAAAGTAAACACCTCTGTTGAGAATGTCCTTCTGTTATTCTTAGCATTGATAGTGATAGCTTTGATGCAATGCAAAATTAAAACAACACCACTGTCTTTGTCTTTATGTCACACAAACACTGAAGTTATTAAAAGGGAAGTTCCACTACTGTGTGGGTCAGGACACAAGAAACATCATCAACAAGTCTGACTGTCTGTCGGCCAACTATCGCTGGGTACGAAAGGAGTACAACTTTGACAGCCTGCCTCAGGTACAGACCCAGAGAGCGAGACAGGGAGAGGGATGCATCTTAAAATATAAGGACAGAGAAAATCACTGTGTGTTGACTTATCAGTTATTTCTATGTTTCCCATTTAGGCTCTGATGTCCTTGTTTGTAATGTACTCCAAGGATGGCTGGGTGAACATCATGTATGATGGGCTAGATGCTGTGGGAGTGGACCAGCAGGTAATTTTTCTGGCAATACGTCTGATTTATGTTTTCACACTGTTATGTACATGGGGAGGGAAAAGAGAAACGCATGGGTGGTTCTGCCTTCTTAAGACAGCAGTGTAATCGAGGTTTCCTTTATTTTTCCCCCCTTAAGGCCCCTACACATGATACACAGTAAAAACGCTTTGCCCCTGTCATTCCATTTATTTCTTCATGTTAGCGGCGCGCATCGCTCAGATCTGTGTCTCTGCCGCTTCGCTCAGAGTTCAAATCAGTTAAACTTTGACCTTGTTGCCGCTGACCTTCCTTTCAGAAGTGCAATTAAGTGCAGTTAATGAGATAGACGCTTTGAGTGTGACGTTTACGTTTACGAGAGCCACATCAAGCCGGTTAGAAAGATGGAGGAAAAAGTTTCCCAAAATATTTAACGTTACATTAAAGTCGTATTACGATCTCGGAAGAAAAAGGTTGGAGGTTTATAAGCAGTCACACCAGGTTTGTGAATTGGCAGTTTAAAGTTGTTTTAATACTAACATTGATTTAGCAGTTTACTGGGTCCCTGCGTCCAACCTCGCGGTGAGCCCAGTGCAAAAATCTTATCACGTTAAGGCCCCTTTATGCTCAAGAAAATTAAATCTGAAGTCTCTTTTCTTCTCTTCTCTCAGCCTGTGACAAACCACAACGAATGGATGCTTGTTTTCTTCATCACCTTCATGATTATGAGCTTCGTTCTCCTCGACATGTTTATCGGTGTAATGGTGGAGACCTTCCACCACTGTCAGCTGGAGCAAAAAAGAGGAGAGGAAGAAGTATCGCAAGCCCAGGGCAGGGGTAAGGAGAATGGAGTGACTTGTTGTTAGTCTATTTTTCTGAGCATCGCTTTCCAAAGTGCAACCTGGTCTACACTAAGAGCTAGCATTCAGCACTTACCAACCGATCAAGGCAACTCCCCTGTTCTGCATGGTAAAATGACTGTTTTTGTCAATGGAGTCTGGTGGCCTTGAAAAGAGCATAGATAACAATTTCAATCCCCCGTCTTAAAGGGCTGTCTGACTGCGAGGTAAAATTTGTGTTCGCAGAGGTTTAGTGATACTGATTTGTGCAAACGAATTCAACCTCACAGCTGATGTGAACCAGTCAAACTGCTTCATTTGAGCAACCCGTTTTATAACTATATACATAGTTGAAGTTTCTGAGAATTAACTCAATGAAGCGAAGTACGAAAATTAAACACTAGCAGAGTTCTGCTTCCTACTATTCAGTCTGTCATCCGCAGGTCAACAAAAGCCTCTGCGTATTCTTTCTGATAGACTATATCACAGCACATGTACAAAACATCGATTAGTGCAGCTCTAAATATGTGTGCACATCTGAATATCAGCATCTGTGTGTTGGTGTGTGTGTGTGTGTGTGTGTGTGTGTGTGTGTGTGTGTGTGTGTGTGTGTGTGTGTGTGTGTGTGTGTGTGTGTGTGTGTGTGTGTGTGTGTGTGTAAAGACACGTGTGTTTCACAGCGTGAGCAGAGGCAGTATTACGAATACTACTCCCCCCTACGTCGGGCCATCCACACTCTGGCTACCAGCAACTTCCTGGACCTTTTCATGGCTTTCATAATTTTCATGAGCGTCTTGATGATGGCTTTCCAACACTATAATCAACCTCCGGTAAACACACACACACACACACACACACAAACACACAAAGACACATTGTGTCAGCACAACAGATTTGCAGATTTGCATCGACTCTGTGAGGGGATGGAAATAAACCTGTTTGTCACTGTGTGTTCAGTATATATCAAGGCTCACAGAGTATTCCTACTATGTGTTCACCGTCATCCTGATCATCGAAGTACTGCTGAAGCTCGTGGCGTTTGGCGTGCTGAGGTTCCTAAAAATCAGGTAACACACCAGAACGAGAAATAATTTAATTTCCGTCTTTGCTGATGCATATTGGTGTTGTCAGTGTCTAAAGTGTTGCATGACATTTTTTTGCACGTGTTTAGTTGGAATCTGCTGGACGTCGCTGTCGTCTTGATCTCCGTCATCAGTATTCTTTTCAACGAGAACACAATTCCCATTAATCCCAGCATCCTGAGAGTCTGTAGAGTACTCAGACTAGCACAAGGTATACAAACAAACACTCAACTAATGCCTAATGGTGTGTGTGTGTGTGTGTGTTAGTGTGTGTGTGTGTGTGTGTGTGTGTGTAGTTGTGTATTTATGTACAAAGCTATTTGTTAACTCATCTGTCTCTCTTCAGTGCTCAAGGCCAAAAAGATCAGAGTTCTGCTGAAAACCATCATCAAGACGCTGTCACAGGTACAATAAAACATTCATCATGTTTTTGTTTTGCACAGTGTTAAACTTACTCATACAGCATCTGCATTTGAGTTGATGGACATTTGAATGTTTGCCCACTCTATGGTTTACAGTTTGTGACCCTGAAGTATCTCTGTCTGTTTTCACATTTGAAACCCTACACCCATCAGATTTATTATTGAAATTGCACACTTATAGAGATTAAACAGCTGTACATCAGTAGAAATAGACCTCTGCTCATTTAATAGTTATTTTATAGTTCAACCCAGCAGATGGAGGAAGTGCTGAGTTTGCAGCCGCAGCAGCAAATTAACTCATAAAATGGGAGCAGAAGAGAAATCAAAATGCTCAAAACTATGACGTGCTTAAAAACAGTGGTCATTAGAAACTAGAGACCGCAGCAGTCACTATGCCAAATTGGCCCAATGGGGGGCAGTCTTGTATCTTGGATGATTTTCTGGTGAGGGGCTTAAAGTGTGTGGGGGCTTCAAACCTTGTGCTCGGACGACACCCATTTTAGAAACCAACCTTCATTTTTATGTCACCTGTAAAGGTTCGTGACTGTATCTTGCAAGATTTTGACGCTTGAAAAATCTGTTCACAGACAGACATACCTGGCAAAATATACAAAACCACACACACAAACACACACACACACACACAAGGTGAAAACAACACCAGCATCACTGTTGCGGCTGGTAATTAAGACCTGTGTGTAATGAATAAATGAATAAATAGTTCCATCTAGTCATGGTGCATAAAGCCTGTGGTTGATAACTGACGGTATCTACAGTACATTGTAGTGTTTGTTGTGATTTAATGTGCATTTTGATTCCAGGTTGGAAATATTTGTCTCCTCTTCATGTTCTTCTTCTTCGTCTACGCTGCGCTGGGAGTGGAGCTATTTGGCAGGCTCGGTCAGTCACACTACCAGCAGAGCACACACATGCATACAGGTTTACATACTGCAAAAATAAAACATCATGCCATGCCACACTATCAATATATATTATCACTTCAGAAAATACACACACTAAAATAAAACATCATGCCATGCCACACTATCAATATATATTACCACTTCAAAAAATACACACACTAAAATAAAACATAAAAAAAAAAATAAACTGTATGTGCTTGATTCGTAGTCCCTGAATCAAATACATATCTGATGGATTTTACTGATTGAAACCAAAATGTCCCTGAAATCATCGCCTGCATGCCTCTGCTTGTGTGCCTCTGTGTTAATCAGAATGCACAGAAGACTTACCGTGCTTGGGTTTACATCGCAACGCCAACTTCAGACACTTCGGGCTGGCCCTGCTCACGCTTTACCAAGTGTGCACCGGGGACAACTGGAGCGGGATTATGAAGGTATGCACACACATGCAGATGCACACAAGCTCTAGTCCATAATCATCTAACCCCTGAGAAAAGAAGAAACATCCAAAATCACTGAAATGGGATGATAAATAATCAACAGTTACAAGCACTGAATATGTAAAACCTTAAGGGTATCATCCCACTGATACCACGGCAACTTGCCATCAAAATGCCATATTTAATCAAATAAAACCTCTCATTTGTTAAGTGACGGGTGCATTAATTTAGAGCTGCAAACATCAGAGGTGTGATCCACACCTTCCAGCCAATGAGAGAGGGATCAAAGTGTTGATAGGATAACGTGCTGCGTTGTTAAAAAACGTTTAACGCGTTTTTTTATTCAGTGCAGAGAATGAGGTTATCTGATTTGAAGTCTTGTCCCCATTAAAGACACTTTGATACACAGACACTGGGATAGTCTCACTCATTCATTTTTCTGGGAAGTTTCTGGAAATAAATTAGTAGATTGTCTCTAATCACGGGAAGATGGACACGGTCATTAGTTGGTATACATCCAGGTGATTTATTTCAGTTAATTGCTTGCGTAACACAGAGAGTGTTTTAGTCCGAACACAGCCAGAAATAATTATTATGACCCATAAAATGAAGTGTTACAATAATGTTGTATCCTCACATGTAATATCAGGTAACAATTCTGTTCATTTTCTACATTAAAAATATTTTATATGTGCTCCTCTTTTACGTTTGTAATTGTCAGAGTGAACCGTCAAGATTTCACAGTGATAAAGATTTTGTCACGCAGGCTCCAGTCTGTGTGCCAGCCCCTCTTACCTTCTGAATCTTGCTCTGTGCTTCTCAAGGACGCGTTGAGGTGTAGTCCTGGTGATGAAGGCTGTTCCAGCTACCTGTCCTGGGTCTCTCCGCTCATCTTGTGCAGCTTTGTCGTTATGGCCCAGTTCGTACTGGTAAACCTGGTGGTGGCAGCCATAATGCAAGCTCTGGAAGACAGCAACGAGGTAGTTACAGCAAATGCACACACCAAGAAAGAGAACAAACACACTGTAGCCATTATTATAACAACTGTAAAGGTTTATTTTACTAATGTAATAGACTCCTTTAATCTGGCACTAATTAAATTATACATGAATTATTCCAACTAACTGTGGAACACAACAGATGAGCGAAACATTTGAAATGTAAAGTCAAGAACAAATGTATTCAACATATACGAAAAATACAATTTCTTATCATAAATGAATAATTAATTTAGTTTTAGTTGAGCTTTTGTTCCAGTGAATTCCCTCTTAAAATCAACACCAGCTTTTAGATCAAAACAAGTCACATAACTGTCCCAGAAACTACAACAAAAGAATCTCTAACATTAAAGTTCAGGGTAAATTTCAGGGTTTCTAGGAAGTGTTTTCAAATCTTTGCCACGAGGCTGAATCCTAAACTGCTAAAAAACAGTAACAGACTGTTGGGGGAGGAAACGTGACAAGAACAAAATAACAGTAATAATAATAAAATAAACTTTAACTTTGATTTCTGACTTTGAGATTGAAATACCAATGTAACAGAAGAATATTTTAATGTTTCAGAACAACCCTACTAACTTCTGTCTCCCCCCGGAGGAGGAAGAAGTGCTCGCGGCTGAGCGGGCCCTGCAGTCTCCAGAATCCATATCCAGATCCAACCACGGGGACGCTGAGGGATAACCAGAGAAATGCCAAACACAGAAATGATTTTCTTGTTTGTTTTTTATATATTGTATATATTATATATACATATGGTCCCTTTGATGGTCCTCGCTTAGATTTCAAAAGAATGATTTTAGAGATGTGTTAATGAGAGATTACTATTATTTTGATGAGATTGATATATTTATGTTAGTAGAATGATATCCAGTAATTTTCAACAGTAGTAAGTGTGAATGTGAATATTCCCTCTCTTGTTTCTCTTTCTCCTTTTTAGTACTTATATAAGCTGTACATATGTTCATTTTGACTTGTATGTTGTGAGAAGAATAAATAAATACACACTTAATTTACATAAAGTCAACTGTTTTGATTTTTTATAGTTGTTATATTTTAGTTATATAAGTTGTTGTATCTTAAGTTATTATAAATTGGCTTGATGCAGTATATTAGTTGATCCACATGGTCATAGTTGAAGTGTGAAAATGTCTTAGCCATTAAATAAGACGGATAGATGGTGCAGGGATGATCCTAAAGGACCCCAGGAACATCAGCGGTCAATAAATCGTGTTCTGACTGGAAAGCTGAGACTCGCCCGGATGTCTTCATGTGGGATGATAGTCTCTATTTGTAGTGTAAGACCATGTGTGAAACTTGGACCTCGCTGCATAAAATGAGCTGTTGTGACATCTAGGATAATCACAGCCTCATGAAACTTTACAACCATAAACTAGAGACCTGGAGCATTCAGAGGATGGGTGGCTTTTCCCTGGGTATATTGACAATTAAGGGGTTTCTGAGCAGTTTCCAGAACAGAGTGGTAAAAAAAAATGGTTCAATTTAGCAATGACTCTGTGAAACAAAACGCAAACCAAACAACAACCGATTGGACATAATTGAGATTAATAAGCCCTTATACACTCTTAACTTTCAAATGATGTTATCTTATTATGTCATCTTAATGCATTTGAGAAATCCCATCTGAGCCCCCCGCCTCCTTCTCACTCTCTCTCTGCGGGGACGGTGTGCGCAACTGCGTAACGGAGCGGAGTTTATTCCAAACACCACCCCATCACCCATGATGTCAAACTCAAATGTTCGTTGTTAATGCCTCAGTGTTGAAGCTCTTCACATACAGTAGAGACACCGTCACATTGAGCCATGGAGAAGTTTGTGCTTGTATTAATTTGCCTATTAGATGTTTTGATATGTTTTGGTACCGGTCAGCACCATTTACGCGCACGCGTCGGACCGTGGAGGCACCGGATTCAGTGGGAGAATAACGGTCAGGTTTACAGTTTACTGAGCACGGGGACTCAATATCGCTCACCTGCGCAGACCAGAAGACGCACTCAACTCTTATTGACAACTAAAAACAGTATCAACCGACTTCAGCCTCCTGTTGCGCTCAGCGGATCCGCCAGAACCAGACCTGGAGACCTTGAGAACTCTCAACAAAACGACCTCAGTCAAATTGAGGCATCGGTTCTTGGTGTTGATGCTGGTCAGTATTTACTCGCCTCGGGACGACCCGGGACACACAGTCAGTCTCCACCGCGCATCGCAACCACCGGAGAGACTGTGGCTGTGGGATACCGTTCACCACAGGCAGCCTCCAACGGCAGCGCTGCCGCTTTCACCACCATCCAGGAGTTCTCCGGTAGTGGAGTTCCGCGAGGAGGGCGGAGTACACCTGGAGATGGCGCGCAACAGGCCACTGTGTCACAGGTAGGATCACCGGACTTTACGCGCAGCCGAGGCGGAAGGATAAGCTCTGAATCAAGTGCCCGCTCACCTGCCACAGCTGGATGGGTCACCATGGCCGAGGATAGTGGCAACTCACGTCGCATCCCGCAGCAAACCAGTTTAGGAGACGCTCACAGTGCGCAAAGAGCGCACTCACTGACCAGAATCACTCCGGAGTCAAATGTTTCTCCCACAGAGCTGTCCAGTAACGCCGTAGAAATACACTTTCCTCGCCCAAGACCGGATACAACAAGGACTACGGACATGGGTGACCCACGGGACCCACACAATATTCATCACCGGAACTCAGTTTTCTATAATGTTTACCCACCGGACCGCAGAAACAGGATCACTGTGCGTCCTCCACCAGGACCGGGCTATGGCACCAGGTTCTTCCACAACGGTGAGACGGACAGGACACATAATTTATTTTGGCAGAATACAACAAGATGTTTCATAACTGATAACACCCTGGAATAAGAGTCTGAATAATCCAAACGCCCTGTGAAGCGCTGAGTGGAGCAGAGGCACAGATGACATGTGCTCATTTCCAAAAATTTAAATCCCATTTCTATTCTATAAATAAGGTTTTTAATAAGAGTGAGAGTTAATGACAAAAGGAAGATCTCCAGTGGGAGAGTCTCTGAGCAAAATAGAAATTAAATGTCTGATTGTTGGACTGGGAGTCATTAGTACTGTAGTTGGCGATGAGAGTATAACGTTTACCTGTCTCCATCCAAATATCTGCTGAAGTATGCTATTAAAGTATTTCACATCACATATATAATCAGAAACATTAAGATTTGCTCAATTTCCTTAATTTTCATATCAAATCAGCAGGTACAGAATATGTTTTACAGATGATATAGTCCAGGTAATGTTTTGATGATGTTTAAATTCATATTCAAATCACACCCAAAAGTTCATTCAGTGTTTTCTGCTCAAACTTACTGGAGAATATAATTGAAAAGTTTTCAGTAGAGAGATTAATTACAATCTCTTATTTTAAAGTTGTGTGTATGTTTTTGTTTTTTTCCTGCAGGTCTTCCAGACTTGGTTCCTGACCCTTATTACATCCAAGCTGCCTCTTACATCCAGAGAGTGCAGATGTATGCACTTCGCTGTGCTGCTGAAGAAAACTGTCTTTCGAGGTGCACTTATGTATTTGACATCTCATCTCATTAATATGCCAGTCACGTCAAGAAAAGTTAAATCAGTTAATTCATGAAGGTAGGAGTAGATTTAGAGTCTGTCTTGTATTGCCCTTTATCCTTGGCTGACACAGTGCACATGCTCTCAACTGTGTGATAAAATATTTCACTTTAAACACAAAAATCAATGGGATATAAACTTAAATCAATAATGATAACCATTAAAGGTTCCGCTGAGGTCGCCAGATTGGGATGCGTGTTGGCTTCAGTCCCATTTGGAAGCTACAGCTGAGTGAACGGCTGGACACAAACCTGGCAACCGCCCGAGATTCTCTCCTCTGATCTCAGCACCACTTTGCCAAGTAAAATAGGCTCTGAAGTGAGAGGCAAAGGGTTTCTGAGGTGAATGCAAAAACTACTGAGGCAAGACCAGCAACCAGCCTTGTCACACAGTAATGCACCGTTATGTAAACTTCATTGTGCAGTGAAGTGTGTGTAGAGGATAATGTGATGTAAAGATACCACCAACAGACAGGTGATACAACCCCATCTGTGCTCTCACTGATTAAGTGTCATTCCTGCTCATAGCAAAGACACTGGTGGTAAACTTTGGCTCCTGTTTTCTTTTCCTTTAGGTCTGCGGATCACCCGAGTGTGAGGGACCTGGACTACAGAGTGCTGCTGCGGTTCCCACAGCGGGTGAAGAACCAAGGAACAGCAGACTTCCTCCCAGTGAAGCCCAGACATGAGTGGGAATGGCACAGCTGTCACCAGTGAGCTCAGTGTTGTCTTTGACCTACCAGACTTTACTGAATCATACATTTGTATCAAAGCCCATTGTCGCCAATGTGATGAAAAAGAAGATCATGTAAGTTATTATAATGAGACAGCTTCTCCGAATGATGACTCTCAAAATAGTTATGTAGGCTAAATTTTGAGAAAGTTTCATTATAATGACTTACAGGATCTTTTTTTCTTCATTTACTGGTAGAAATGGGCTTCCGTACTTCAGTTTGGATAGTTTCAGTTTGTAATAGGAAATTATACAAAATGGAGTTCATATTTCACATTTTCTTCCACTTGTTATTACACATTATGCATTATTGTATTAGTTTTCTAGCTGCCATCATACTGGGGCGCTGTCTTCCATGGGTCTTAACCGAGCCCCCACCACAGCGACTTCCTGGTTGATCCAATGCAGAAGTGCAAAAAAATGCAGTTCTCTGAGTGTCCACTAGGAGAAGTTTGCACAATAGAGTAGTTTCTCCTTGACCCCCATGTTAAACAGGCCGTTTTCACAGCATAATTAAACCTTATTTAAGGCCTGGTATAAAAGAACATTCTAGTCTGTATGTTTAGGTCATATCTCCATGACAACACTGAGAGCAAATTCTTTTGGACCAGGCCAGTTTTTATTTTATCGGAGGTTAGCGTTTATGAATAATTAGGGGCATGGCCTCTTGAGTGACAGCTAGCCTCTGGCCCTCCCTTTTCCTCTGTGGTAAACGTCAACCAGATGGACGTATGTTCCTCCCCCCAACGTCACATACATGCACTTTTTTGGTCAGAGGAAATGAGGCGGATTCAATGTCTGACAAGATGGCGACTCCCATAGGCGAGTACGAATGATCAAGTTGAGAGAACGGACCTCAACGGAGAGGCTATGTCCATTTTTTAATACAGTCTATGGTCTTTACAGAGACTGTTGTAAAAACTGTAAGTGTAAAGAAATCAAAACTTTACTGTATACACCACATTCAGAAATATTAAAAGGACAATGCTGCATCAAGACTGCAGCTTCACTGATGATCACATTATACATCACGTCATTGGTTAACTCTTGTGTTTCTTTGGCAAGGTCTCATACTCTTCTCATTTTCAGACATTATTTTTCTCCTACTGTCTGTCTGAATATACCTGTATTCACCCTCTGTCTGAAACGCTCCGCCCAGAAGTCCTGACGGCTCGTTTAAAGGCTTTTTAAAGTTTCTGAATATGTCTCTGTGGAGTGTTTTGATACTTTCACAGTATTTATTTAGCACCTCAAACTGCTTTATTATCAAAAAAGACATGTAAAGGTCACTTTTTTATACAAAATGTGACCTATAAAACTGATGTAAACCTGCATTTAAACCAATAACACTAAAGAATAAATGCACTACTCCTCAGCAGCTGCGGCTCAGGAGGTAGAGCAGGTTTTCCAGTAACCGAAGCATTGGGTGTTCAGTCCACAACTCCTCTTGTCCACATGATGAGTCTTTCTACGCTGAATCCCAAATTGCTCCTGATGATCTCCCAAGGCATTAACCTGACAAGCTCACTGCCATCGGTGTGTCCTCACTTTATCTTTTCATTATTTTTTCGAACAATAAAAAAACAAGACTAACAACAAATGAACAGTAAACACATAAAAAAAAGAGACACAAATTCTCTTGAACAACATAAACACATAAAACATGTGTGTTGTAATAATACAACTGGTGAACAGCGAATGGAAACTTTCTCTATTTTATCATCAGCAGTTTGTTCAGTTCCTTGTTTGCTTCTGATGAATGTCTGATCAAACACTATTTAAGATGTGAGAAAATCAAAAACTGTTTTTAGGAACAAAAAGTGAAATGCTGTATCTTTCCATATGAATACGTTTTTCTAATTATCATCAGCAGCAGACTGAGACAACAGACATGGACATTTCTACAACACATTTGCAGTGAAGCTCTCATTATGATCCGGTGTATCTCTATCTGCAGGCATTACCACAGCATGGAGGCCTTTAGTAACTATGACTTGCTGGACGTCTCTACTGGACAGAAGGTCGCAGAGGGACACAAGGCCAGTTTCTGTCTGGAGGACACGTCCTGTGATCCGGGCGTACGGCGACGCTTTGCCTGCACTGCTCACACACAGGTTGGTCTTCCTGGTCAATGATTTATCTATTTTTGTATTGATATGTCCTTCCATTATTGTGTTCATTGAATTGATGAACTATTTTCCTTCAGCCGGGAGTGATGTTAAAGTAAGGTTTGGATTTTTCTCAGGGGCTCGGTCCTGGGTGCTACGACACGTATCACGCCAATATCGACTGCCAGTGGATCGACATCACTGATGTACCTCCTGGAAACTACATACTCAAGGTGGGAGTGCACTGCTTTATGAAACAGGACAATAAATGATAATTGCAACACAGCAACAGCTGATTTCATATAACTGGAACATTCTGCTGTTTTTCAGGTGACAGTGAACCCCTCTCAGCTGGTTCAGGAGTCAGATTTCTCCAACAATGAGGTGCGCTGCGACATCAGGTACACAGGAAGCTACGTCCAGGCGAGAAACTGCAGGATCACTGTGTAAGTTATGTTCTCACTCCTTATAGCTGAGAGCAGAGGTGAAAAAGAAGATCTCATCACTGATGCCTATTCTTTGTTCTCACAGAAGCTGACCTGACTGAAGACAAACATTTGCTCACAGAAACTTGTCCTTCTTGCTCTGTTATGCAGTTGTTTTACTTTAAAATGTTTTCCAATCTGTTCGTATTTATGTCACATGTCATATATTGTAGCTACAGCCAGGCTGTAGATGTTAACTTATGTTATGTGTGTATGTTATGTATTTTAAAGCAATGCAAACCTTTACTGTCAGCTGTATCCATGGGTGCAAATCCCAGGAGGGGAAAACGTCCCTCCCAATAAAAACATGAAAGTAGCAGAGGACTTTTATTTTGAAGGCGACTCAGAGACACAACAATGCCTTTGGCAAAGTTTGGGGCAGTATTCACCCTCAAAAGTTTTAAATCTGCCATTAAACGTAAAGAAGTGATGCTGAGTGAGCAAACTAGAGTGGGAATCATAACTAAAAGGCCAAGTTCTAGCCGCGTTCTACAGCAGCGTATTGGGGCCACTGTTAATGAAATAACAGAATAGGTTGTTTTGAGTCATATTTTTATACTTTTATATTTTAAATTGTCACCTGGTGTCTTCCTTTACATAAATAAAACATTTCCACCATAAATTACTGCACACAAATCTGGAAATTAAGTGTTTGACACTAAAAATGTTTTGGGGGTGGACCCTTGGACCCCCTGCTTAATATCTGCACCCTTGGCTGTATCTGTGCAGGAAACTTGAAGAAAGCACGTTAGCGTGATCCGGAAATATATTCTTTACATTCTTAAATAATCTTAAATCCCCCTCCACTCAAAAATATGTTTTTCTTCTCGTTCCTTCAGCCGGATGTTTGAGCTCCAGCTCTGCAGAATGATACAAAGTTTGACATTAATCTGCTGAAAAGGGAAAGTTTTTCTGTGTCCACTCAAAATCTGATTTGATTGCTCCAAGCAGACTATTTGTATTTAATATATATATTTTATATTTTAACTATATTATATATATATTATATTATATACAATATTTCAAATATATTATATATTTGCCTGAATAAATATCCAGAGTTGATCTTTAAGAAAACTAAGTTAATTCAGCCGTGCTGTACAGTATGACTGAATTGGTGTTGTTTTTAAGTAAACATTGGTGCTTTTCTCTCCTGATATATATTAAAATTGTGTCTTGTGAGAGAAAAGGATCCTCACCCTAACTTTCACCACTTTTGTATGGGAGTGAAAGACTTATACAGCAAGTACTGTTCAGAAAAACCAAAGAATAACGTGGATGATTGTGTGCCGTTTTACTCTTGTGGACGTGTTTAGTCTGTTCTTTGTTTGATTATTTGAAAGGTGGTCTGATTTTTTTTCCATTTTATAATAAAGTCCCTTTTTAAAACAAAGGTACCATTGCAGACTGACAGCTTACTAAGAAATCTAAAATCTACTAATGGGATAATTTGAACCAATATTTGACAACATGAAGTCATTCCACTGCCCATTTCCCATCAACAGCAGCTAACACAAGCTGGGGCCCATTAGAGTGAGTTGTGGTACATTACTTAAATGCTTTTGGAATAACACACCTCAGAGAAATACCCAAAACGATTCCACTTAGCTCGTTGACGTCTCTCGGAAATGGCAAAAGACACCAAGCGTCACACCACAAGCCTGTTGTTGCGTGTTTGCCATGTTGTGTTACAGCAGATGAGTGGTTGAGAAAACATTTAGTCACCTGAAAATAACTTGAGGTGTCTGGAAACACTCTGTTTACACTTTGTCACCGGATTTATTAGACGTGCTGTCTGACTGGGACGTGGAAATTAATAAACACTCACCACAACTATTTTTTAACCCAATTAATAATAATAATTGCTGTTTTTTCCCCCAACAGTGGTCTCCTTGATGCCCAGCATAAATATGTTGCTTCATAGCCTTGTAATGTTAAATATAGAGTGTGAAGGTGAAAGATTTTGAAGGCTTATGGGGGTCCTCAAAATATGGATGATGTCAACTTTCTCTGTGATGCCTTGATGAAAGAGGGAAACACTTTCAGGATGTTTATGAGATGAATATGCAGGTCATGGGATGTATTTTCTCTACTGCTCTGCAGCATCTAGAGCAGCTCCCTCACAGACTCACTCACACAGCCTGTTTTATGGCAACATCAGGGCCACAGCAGGTCACCGGCTTCTCTACTCCATCTCACGGTAATGGGGTGTCTCAGATGCTGTGCATGTTAGTCCTTGTTATTTCACACTTTGCAAGTTAAACCTGCATTAACATCAGTCAGTGCTGACACACACAGTGGAGAAGGATGTATTCAGATTGTTTATTTAAAGAGATATTTGGCTGATTATAATCCAGCTTTGTGTCATGGCAGTGTGTGTAAACGAACGGTGTTTGACTTCCCTCTGTGGCCGCAGCCAGACTGTTCTCATCCTCTGTTTGAACATTCATCTACGAAAAGAAATGCAATGCAATTTGTGTGTAATCCAAGTATTTATTACTGTAGAAATGATGTCCAGAGCAAAGGAGGAAATTAGGTGAAGTACTATAAGACTGCTAAACTCTGCGTAGGAGGGTCGGGATGATGAACAGATCCCAAAACACAGGTGTTTGTGTCCTGGAAGTATTAAGCCCAACCACGACGTAAATTCAAATCCTATCCAAGAAGTTTTGATGCCTAAACATCACTGTTCACTTCCGGTTGCCATTTCATGGCGTTACACACATGTCATATTTTGTAAGATATTATTCGAATTGTTGTGCTGTGTTAATTAAAAGTACTAACACAATGTTGGTGTAAAAATTCTTGGTTAGAAGTAAAAGTCCTGTGACTAATACGACTAAGAATGATACAATAAGACACATTTCACAGTGGTAGCTGGTTGAGGTGGAGCTAATTGAACTATTTTATATAATGGAAAATTCAGAACCCTGTAATAGTATAATGTGTGAACTCTGGCTGCGTTTATTGTTTTTTGTTTCACTGCGGTTTTCTAAATATATCAGCATGACCACCGTTACTGTCCAACTGCATGTTAAATGACTTGGATCAGGAGGTCTGTCAGAGCATGACTTACACTGATGTTTAATGAAGTCTAATGTGTTCTCTTCTTTTACAAAAATAAATGTAATTTTTATTATAACTTGATTCAGATTCCGAGCTGGTCCTTGTGTTACGAGTTTTCCTAACAGTGTCCAGGGGCTCCCAACCTAAAGGTCGAGTCGGGAACCTTAAAAGAGTCCCGAGATAAATCTTTGGGGTTATGAGATGATTAACGATGGGGGGAAGAGACACAACAAAGTTCTGCTACAAAAATGTGTATTCATCTTTTAGACATTTCTCTTTTCTGTTTGGTGAGTGATTCGATAATTTCATTCCTCTAACAGATATTAATCTGAGAAGTTTGGAGAGGGAATCCTTCTTACAACTCATAAACATCTATAACACGAGACCAGACATTGCTTTTTTGTGTCAAAGTCAAAAAGTTTGGGAGCATTTTTTAAAAATCTAGTATTTTATCAGGTAATCATTTATGTTCTGTAGGTAAAATAAGAATCTGAAAAGGGACCAGCAGTAACAACGGTATGTCTTTTAAAACTACTTAAGTTGCCTTCAGTGTTTGAGTAACTGCACTTGGTAATTTTTCCACTGCTGTGAAGATAAATGTACAGGATGCAAAAGATGGGAAAATCTATGTGCACGTGCCGCTTATATCCACATCACACTGGACTTCCACCTATTTTATAATCCCAGATTTCACTCGTCCTCCTACCCAAACTTGGCCTCTCTGTGGAGCCCACACCATCTTTGGTCAGAGAGCCGTCGAGGTGATCCACTGATGTGAATATGAGTGTGACAGAGGGTCAGGGCAGCTCCAGGTGCTGTTTGCTCAGGGCAGACCGACGTGCTAAGCCTACAGGGTGTGCAGGATGGGCAGAGCTGCCGGTCGCCCCTACCTGCCCCCGCTGGAGATGGCGGGGAGGAGAGAAATTCCACAGATCCGCAGACGGCCAGGAAAACCTGACTGCAAACTGCTGACATCAGCAGCACCACGGCTAAACCATTCTTATCACGGGATGAAGGTCTGTGAGGCCGCCTGTCTGAGACTCCCGGTCAACAAGTGTCAGAGCCAACAGGCGAGACTGCAGTGACACTGCTCAGCAGTCAGTACAACACTGACCCCGTCAACCTTTATGCTTCTTAATATTCTTTTTCTCATTCAGCAGAACTTCCACATCTCTGAGGGTTAATGAAATGTACAGCTTATACCACCTGAAGATGAGTTCATCACCTGCTGAAGAGTCTGTGGGAGTGAAGGGATTAATCTAACTCTGACAGTGTAATCATCGACACCGTGTCAGTGTTCATAAATCATCATCCTTCACAATTCAACACATTCAGACAATTACGAATTCACACATCAGCTCCACGAGAGGACGAATAACAATAACATTCATCAGCTGTGATTTATCACCCAATGATTGGAAGTCATGCTTCTGCGACAGCTCTTCAAAACGATTAAATGTGTTGGTAACACTGTCTATGAATGAGACACTGAGTTATACTGTAAAAGATTACAATCATAAACACATGTGATGCTTTCTGATCAACAGGAAAACATTATACACACATTTACTAAGACCGGACTTTCACCTGGGGGACAAGTCTTCATGTCCCAGAAGAATAGAATTTCGTAAGATATCACACAAATGGTTGTGCATACGTTTTTGTAAGATATCCATTGATGAGAATACTTTGCTGAATTATAAGTTCAAGTGTCTCATTGATGCTCTCGTCTAGTTATAAACTAGAGGTTGACCAGTTGGCCACATAATACATTATAATGACCTGTACTCGCCTAAACAAACCTCAACAATCAGCTGCAGTAAGGATTCATGCTTTAATAACCTTAATAAAGAAACTTATAAATGAACCTATAAATGCATCGTTATTCACTATGAACGCCTTCATAACACTCACTAGATGTGGTCTTCAAAGAAAGTGTTGAATGAACTCTGAGGTAAATCTACAAACATAACCATTGACATAGGTAAGAGTAGGTTTTTAACGCTCCCTGCCGCGTGTGTAAAGTCTGCAGGATGAGCTTGACGTCAACTACGTACTAATGTCATGTTTCTCTGTCTGGATATGTGGTCTGTGTATTTACCTTTTTAGCGAATTGTTTGCTTATAGCAAAGAGTAGAAGCTGTTTGTGCGAGCACAGTGGAAATGACTGAATATTTTTCTCTCCAGAAAAGAGGAAACAATGTTTACCTGGGCAAGAGTCAGGACAAGGACTCCCTGAGTCTGACCATTCACACATCATCACAGATTTAACTGCTCTCCCTGTTTGAAATAGAAGAATGTGCCTAATGACCCCTGTACTTTTCCTCAGGGAGCCGCTATGTAAATATCCAAACACTCGCCAGGCTGTCTGAGTGAACACATGCTGTTATTTATCCTGTTATTGTATTATTTTTGGGCTGGGAAGTGAGCTTTGGCAGTGAGACGGCCCGGACGAGGCTGCAAACAGGGAGGAGGAGGAGGAGGAGGAGGACGAGGAGGACGAGGAGGAGGAGGAGGAGGAGGAGGAGGAGGAGGAGGAGGTAATGGAGGGGAGGGTGAAAAGGGCGGACAGGTTCTTCGGCTTAAACCCTCCTGATATTCATGGTCTGAATTTGCCTCTAAATGCTCGTATTGTTTTATGGGTTTTACACATGAATGTCAGACAACGTTAAGTTGTCTCCTCTCGTACCGAACATCTGCTCATCTGTCACAAGGAGGACGCAGACACACACATACACATACACATACACATACACAAACATGCACATACACATACACATACACACACACATACACACACACATACACACACATGCACATACACACACACATACACATACACATACACACACATACACACACACATACACACACATGCACATACACATACACACACACACATACACAGACATACACACATACACATACACATACACACACATACACACACACATACACACACATGCACATACACATACACACACACACACACATACACAGACATATACACATACACATACACGCACAAATACACATACACAGACACATACACATACACACACACAGACACACACACAGACACACACACATACACATAAACATATATGTGAGACTGTCTTTGTCTCCTGTAATACTAAATCTTGTCCCACTGTGAAAAAGAGAGGAATGTACATTTACAGTATTTGTTATTGAGAGATTTTTGTAGACATTTTGTGTGAGGGTGACATTTGCACATAAAAACGTTATATAACGTATATTTTGTTTCAGCAAATGCACAGGTATTCAGTTAATAATCAGAGGATACAAAGCATGGTACTTAAAATGTGTGTTTCTTTTTCTAAGGCATTGATAAAGTTGTTTTCCTCTGTTGTTGAAGATGGGACTAACTTTTAATTACTTTATATCCTGCTGGGTAACTTTCCCCCAGGGATCAATTAAGTCTTATCTTAACCTGATTATATTTTTGTATTATAAAGCAGGAATAATTGATGTGAAAAGATAAGATAAGATAAGATAAAACTTTAAAATGAGACAAGAAACATCAGTGACATGTTAATGCATCTCAGAAATTTGGGAAGACTAGATGTGCCCTCTGCCCTCTTAACAGCTGCATCTGACGTACGCAGCCTACGTACACAACCCTAACCCTATATATAATCAAACTGAGGTGTGTGTGTGTGTGTGTGTGTGTGTGTGTGTGTGTGTGTGTGTGTGTGTGTGTGTGTGTGTGTGTGTTAACGGTCAGTGGATGGAGTTTGCTGAGTTGTCATGGAGATGGATCTGTTGATGTGAGCTCACTGGACCATGAGTAGGGTTTGATTTATCAAACTGCGATGTTATACTTTATACCTGCTTAAATTAGATTTCTGTCATACAAATACATTTTTTATATTTTAAAATAATTTGTTCTACTTTGTCTGTGTTTAAAATAAATGTAGAGATTGGCGACATCATGTGGTCATGAGTGGCAGCACTGCAATGAATTCTGCACTTTTATATTCATCAATACTGAAAGAAGTTCATCATCGTTCACCAAAGAGTGTTTTTTAACAAATTATTATTATTATGTTGAAGAGATATTGGGCTTCCTATGTTTGTCTTATTTTATGTCATATTATATTTTGTTTACATTTTTTTTTCACAACTTTATTTGCAAATTCTCACAAACTTTATGTCACACAAAAAGGTGTAGAACAGTTCGGCATCACACTTTAAATATATATATATATAATAAATATATATATGTGTATATATATATATATATATCTACATATATATATACATATATATATATATATATATATATATATATATATATATATATATATATATATATAATACTTAATGTGTATTTAACTGCAGCTAACCTTCCCTCCCCTTGTCTTCGTTTTGTATTTTGTCTTTGTTTTTGTCTATGTCTTGTATTGTCATTGTGTCATGATTATGAAAAAGCAATTAAAATTTAAATATTAAATATATATAAACATATATTTGTATACATGTATTCAATCACACGTTGATGACATAACATAAGTACATTTAAAAAAGAGAGTACTTAAATAGGCCCACACAATAAAAAATAAGTAATAAATACATTTGAATTGAATTGGAAGGTAGGCTATATAATCACAATTCCTTGAAAAACTTGTAGGATATCAGCCGTATAAAGACTTTTCCTATAATTAATAATTTAGATAAACTCAAAATAATAATAATAATAATAATGTAAGTATTGTAATGATAAAATAACGTAATAATAACAATAATAATTGTTCTAATAATAATAATAATTATTATTGTTATAATTATTATTATTATTATTGTAATAATAAGAATTATGATAATATTAATAATAATAACAATTGTAATGATAAAATTAACGTCATAATAATAATAACCGTTTAATTAGAAGATTAGATTATATTTGGTTCCCTTGGTTTGGTATGTGATGCCCTGTATAAATACTTTTATTATTATTAATAATTTGGATATAGTCAAAATAATAATAATAATGATAGTTATAATAATAATTGTAATAATAAACTAGAGGCAATAATAAATGTAATAATCATTGTAAAAGAATATTAATAATTGTAATGATAAAATAAACGAAGGAATAATTCCAAGAATAATTGCAATAACAATAATAATAATAATAATAATAATAGTAATAATAATAAATATGAAAAAATAGTCGTAATAATAATAATTTAATTTGAATATTATATTATATTTGGTTTCGTTGTTTTTTTTAAACTTTATTTTAATTTTTCAAATTTACAACAATAGGGCAAACATTAACATTTCTAAAATTAACATGGGTGGAGAAAAAAAACATGAAAGTAGGACACTAAATAAATAACTAAATAAAAAAATTAAAAAAATTGGTTGTTTCGGTGTCCGGTATGTGACGCTGGGTGTGACGACATCAACAGTCGACGGGACACTGGTAACCCGGGGAGCCCCTCAGCAGCGACTCACCAGCACCACTCTTCCAGACCTAGATAGAGACAGAGAAATGGCCTCCCGGAGTAACGTCTGTGCCGTTAATTTGCCGGTTCTGCTCGTACTCGCGTTGACTGCAGCATCGGTCCCGGCTGACGCGTCCCCTGACCGGACGAAGACGGTGGAGTTCAACGTTAAACCGGGAGGAGTGGTGCACACTTTCACTGAGGCGATTGTAAGAGACATCATAGTTACTTCACACAGCTACCCAAAGCTTTTAAACGCCACCTGGACACAGAGCTGCATGATGCTAAATCTAAACATGCACGTTTGAATTAACGTTGATTGAAAAAATTATTATTATTGTTGACAGAATCATTACAGAGTTAAACATGTCAAACTGAGTGTATGTTTATGTTTGTGTGAGAGAGAGAGGCGGGTTTCCTCAATATAAACGCGTCACATTCAATAGATTTGGTGTTTTTAATGACAAAACTAGAAAAACTACATTCGTCGGTCAGCTGTAGTCGCAGCGTGATGACGACACAGCCTGTGAGAGGCTGACACGTCGCTGCCACAGTGACACAATGTCTCCATTCATTGGCTGACAGTTTTGATGACTGAACTGCTTTTATGTTTTTATATAGCCTGAAAGTGAAGTTTTAATATGTCTGCATATAGAGACTGCAACTGAGTCATTGTTTGTTGTTTATTATTGTATTTATTCATTACTTGCTTAATCATTTGTCCTTAAAATGGGCTAAAATAATAACAAATACCCATCAATCGAGCTTTTTCACAGCAGACATTTTGACATGTCATAGCAGGAAAAGGTGTTACTTTATAATATGGTAGCTCTGAGTAGGGATGGCAATATGGTTTAAAGCATTACCATGATATTGCCCTATAATAAGGATATTTAATATTTATTTATATTACAATATGGCAAATGTTTGCACATAAAATTATCAAACTGATGTTGAAAGCAATGCCCTGGCTTCCACCGTTATTCATTATACAAGAATTTACCGGACTAAACTAGGGATGCATGATCCAGTTTTTTCCCAACCAATCCGATACAGATACCAGGGCTGAGCGCATCGGCCGATACCGATCCGATCCAATCCAATCCTACTGTTGAATGAATGAACCGCATACTTTGCCGTGTGAGTGAAGGCATCAGGCTCGACATGAACATTTAGTCTTGTTAAAAAAAGGTAACTAATTTACACAGATATAAATCTAATAAATATTGTTTATTAACAAATAATAAAGTGAATATTAGGTGGAAAATAAATAAATAACACAAAGTGCACTGCAAACAGATTTTTAAAAATGTAATATGAAATATAACAGCTGCCTGAAACTCGACAAACAACAACTTGCTTTGTATGATATTAATAACAAAGGAATGACTGGCCGCCTCATTCATCCGATAGCCGATCCAGATCATTCGGATTGGTGCATCTCTAGACTAAACAGTTTATATGTGTAGTCAATAACTCATTTTTAAGTTTCTAATAACACATTTTGTAAAAGGCATCACATGGATAATAGAAATGGTTTCATAATGATGTGATTTTGATGAAAGAAGAGAAGCGATTATATTCATGTGTCACTCTCTCCGAGCTTAGTAGTGATTCCTCATGCACGATATCAGGTGTAATATTTACCTGTGTGTTTTACTCCGGAGCGCGTCAAAACGTCTGCAGTGAGAAATGTCTTCACCAGAGGACAAATGAATCTCTCTAAAACATTATCACAGCATCATTTTGATATGAAACATAAAAAAGGAAAGATTTGCCTTTGAGAAGCTGCAGAAATTAGAAATTGTTTTTGTGTTTGCTCGATTAAAAACTGTTGAACAATCAAATCATCCCTGACACAGACACTTCTGAAACCGAGCAGCAGTCTGACATTTACAAGTAACTGATGGATGATAATTAAAATAATATGCAGATTAAAAACTGCACTGACTCGCACTATGTTCCACTCTTTCAGAGGGAGTATGAATGCTCATTCACTTATGCTTCACAAGGGGGAACCAACGAGGTGAGTCTCTGTTTCTGTCTCTCTCTCTTTCTCTCTTTCTGTCTCTCTGTCTCTCTGTTTCTGTCTCTCTGTCTGTTTCTGTTTCTGTCTCTCTCTCTTTCTCTCTTTCTGTCTTTCTGTCTCTCTGTCTGTTTCTGTCTCTCTGTTTCTGTCTCTCTGTCTGTTTCTGTTTCTGTCTCTCTCTCTTTCTCTCTTTCTGTCTTTCTGTCTCTCTGTCTGTTTCTGTGTCTCTGTCTTTCTGTCTCTCTGTCTTTCTGTCTCTCTGTCTGTTTCTGTCTTTCTGTCTCTCTGTCTCTGTCTGTTTCTGTCTCTCTGTCTCTGTCTGTTTCTGTCTCTCTGTCTTTCTGTCTCTTTGTCTGTTTCTGTTTCTGTCTGTAATATTACAGATTTCTTGAATACATTTAATTACAGCTGGTTTTCTACACAACTGTTCTTCTGTTTTTGTTCCTAACAGCAATGGCTGATGAGTGTCGGTCTGAGTGATGACGACAGACTCTTTTCGTGCTCTGTGTGGAGGTGAGAGAGAGAGACATACACACACACACACACACACACACACACGCACGCACGCACGCGCGCGCGCGCACGCACGCACGCACGCACGCTCACTCACTCACTCACTCAATGTCACTGTAAGCTCAGTGACCCTGATGTTCAGTTTTTCTCCATCGTCATTTTGTCCTGTCTGTGTCTCTTTCCACTGAGTCACTCTGTGATTGGAGTTAATTGTGACAGCCGCAGTTGAGAGGAGTTTCTTAGCTTCACGTCTACCTTCGACTTAAAAAGTGAATTAATGTATGCAAATGAAGAAATGTTGGTAACAATTTTTTCTTTTTCATTCCTGCCAGGCCCCAGGGGAAGTCGTACCTGTTTTTCACTCAGTTCAAAGCTGAACTAAAGGGAACCAAAATTGAATATGCCAATGCATATGTAAGTATAAAAGACACACCGTTTCCTCAACTGTTAGATGCAAATGCCGCCTGTCCCGTTCAGATGAATCATGGCTTGAATATTAGTGAGAAGAGGAACTTTAATTGTGTAGATTTATTCAGTCATCTTGTGAAAAACAACACTTTAAAACAACAATGGAAGAAAGACGTTTTGCATTTGTCTTTATGCAGACTCAGACTTAAAACCCCAATTTCAGTGCAGGTCCTTCTTGTGAAATACTAAGGTGACCCATAAACTACATATTTTATCTTTCAAAAATGATTTGCACATCTCTTGCCCTCAACCTTGTAATTTGTTGGAAGTCAAATCGAACCACATCTCGCAGAATATCGTTATGATGCTGTCGGTGCAACACATGGCATCCCTCCTCAGTTTTAGCTCCTCAGCTTTTCACCTTCTGAGTGATTAGTTGGACCGGAGCTTTACTGCCTAACAAAGACAAAGTAGTAAAAAAAAGGTTTTCCTGCACAATTTTAATGCACCCTGTCAGTGTTGAGATTAAAGCATTGCATTCCTTCGCCCCGAAAACAATTTTAGAGCAAAGAATTTACAGTGTCTGCACAAATGCCAGAGAATCAAGGCAGCCACAGTTGATGAACATTTTTGCGTAGTTTGCAGATAATAAACCACCTATCTATGCAACAGCAATACAGAGACATATGTCAAGTTAAGGCATTAGATATTTTTCTGTCTTTTTTTCCTTACTTTGGTTTTCTTGACCACAAAGATGGAAGCTGTCAACATTTGTACTTGGATCCTGTCTTCTTCACCTTCTTCTTCTTCTTCACTGTCAGAGTTTTTTTTTTCTTGTGGTGTCGACCGCAGCGTAACAGTAACGGCATGGACACGCCAGCTTGCTCTTTGTAAACACTCCAGAGAATGAGAGACTGTATTCACACATGGACTCACCCGGAGATTCAACGGGCTTTGTACTAGAGAGCTGGGAGTGTAAACCTCGTTGGGTGCCCTCAAGTGCAACTCCTCCAAGTAATATCTAGATAATTTCAGGTTTGCAGTGCAGGTGTGAAAGGGACAGAGTTCAGGGAGGTTTTGAAATTGCTTTTTTTTTCTGACTGCAAGTTCCAAAACCCAAAAATATTCAATTAATCATAAATAGACCCTTTCAAAGATGTAAACCTAAACATGCCAAAACAGGCCTAGTTTATTTCCTGTTGCAGTGTATGTGAATGACATCAGCTGACAGGAAGTTAACAAGGACCAAGGATGTTGCCTAGCAATGGAATTCCTTTGAAAAGGTCTATAGCAGAAAAAAACAGCAAATCCTCAAATTTGTGAAGCTGGAACGAGAGAATGTTTTGCATTTTCTGTCAATTTATTTATTTTTTCAGCTATAAATTTAACCACAGTTAGAGGAATAGTTGACAGTCTTCTGTTCTAATACTTTGAAAAAACAAAGTAATGCAGTAATACGGTCAGTAATGAGGTTTTCTGCAGATATAAAGGCTACACGAGATTAGAAGTCACCTAACATCATCTGAGAGCCAGTACATCACCTAACCACACAGTCCTGAGTAGAATGAAACTGTCAGTTACGCTTTGCTTTACTGAATCCCCTCCACTATACTTATGTAACCATGGAAACTCATCATGTGCTCCAAGTGTCCCTGTTCATTTTTAGATCCATTGTCCTTCAGTGCTAGAACCAACTTTGACAAACTAACACGTGCAGAGACAGTCAACGTAACAGAATAGCTTTATTTCTCCTGGAAGTCAAACTCGCTGTGTCTTTGCACGTAATGTCTCAGAGAAGGTTAATGTCTGGACCCTTCCTGAGCTCAGTCACTTAGCGGAGGTCTGCCGTGTCTGATGTGGTCGTCGCTGAAGTGAAGCACACCTTGACACGCCTCCTTCCCCCAGCAAGGGCAGTCCTGACACTCTGTCATTAGTGAGAGCACATGTTTCCTCCTCCTGCTCTGGCTCTGTGCCCTGCAAGCAGAAGACAAACGCACAGAAAAAAACGTCACTAAATGATGGGACCAAAATAACCTCACATACACAAACAAACACACCTGCCACCCCCGCACAGCATCTCCTTGACCTTGTCGCTGCATCCTCCTACTCCCCCGGCCCGTCTGTTGCAAAAAGTTGTCTCCTGTGTCGCCTTCTCATCCTGTTTTTGTTTATTTATTATTTTCCTCCCTTTTTCTCCTCCTCCTCCTCATCACTGCTGCTGTATTTGTCTCCAGTCTCAGACGGCGGCGGCAGGACAGAGTGACATGCCTTTGAAGCCGGAGGAATTTACCGTAGGAGACTCAACAGGTGAGAAATTGATTGTATTTCCAAGAGTTCAATCAACTCTCCCTGCTTGTCATGTCAATCTCTCGCTCCCTCCCTCCTCTCCATCACATTGTGACTTCCCTGCTGATTTCCTTCTAAAGCATATGCTCCAGCTGTGAGTGGGTTGCCATTTGTCCCTGTGGTATTATTTGTTGTTATTCAGTTTCTGCACAAATCCCCACTGTGGCTCCAGTTCCTGTGATTAGGAGGATTTGACAAGTCACACAGCAATTTACTGTAACAGCAGATTAGGCACGACAATACAGAGGCTTATAGACTCAATTTCCAGAAACTATCACATACTTTAGGATAATCCCATCTCTGCGAGACCTCTGGGAAACACTCGCAGTCATGATTTTGAGGGATAACTCCTTAACAGTGGTAAAGTAGGTAAATTGCTTTTTTCCGATGCAAAATATATCACCGAAGAGGCTTTTAGCTCACGCAAAACTTATATTTTCACATTTAGCAGATTCACCACAAGGGAGAGCTGTTCATTCACTATCAGAAAAAAGTCACCGCAGTTTAGACCTGCAGATGTCTGTAGATGTCAACACCTACAGACAGAACGACAAATCGTTTTCACAGTACAGCTGCAGATTGTTACAGCAGCTGATAGCTCTGTGTTTCAGGTTTTTTGTTTAAGTCAATGCTGAAGTGCCCAAAACATCAACTTTACATTTGAATGCTCTGTCAACAGATTTACAGACCTCTCTTTTGTAATGGAGGACTGCAGAGATTTTTTTTATTGCACTACCACAAGTGACCACTGGGACAAATTAGCAGCCAGGCTAAGACGCGGCACCACAGCTAGCTGTCTGTGAACATTTGTGGTTCTTGCACCACCAGTTCACCACTGTATTTCCCTCATCTCCATTAGATATGTCAATAGTAATACAGTTCAGCTTGTGGATTTTGCAACTATATAGACTGGTTTAGATCCTTTTCTGTTCACCTTTTCTTAACATTTTCAGTCCCCTGTACAGTATAAATAATCAACCATCCCCTTGCTCTGATTACACCCATTGTCGGAACTTGGTTGCGATGCTATCGCAGTGACAAAATCTTGCCCCAGACATAAAAACATCTGGTAAATTGGGTCAAAACCTCCTCTGTATCAGTTCCCGCTACAGTCGGTGTCTCAAGAAGCACATTTTGCCATGATGTCACGCACGCACGCACGCACGCACGCACGCACACACACACACACACACACACACACACACACACACACACACACACACACACACACACACACACACACACACACACACACACACACACACACACACACACACACACACACAAACACAAACAAGGTGAAAGCAGTACCAGCGTTACGGCTAGTAAATATCCAGCACTAAAGATATAACCTAGTCAACCAAGTAAATTGCAGAATTTCCTTTAATGTTTCCTTTGACCCTCTGCATCCCACACCTGTTCTCCCATAGACCCACTATGAGCAGGAACAACACAAAGTCTTTCTCACGTCATAGTTTAGCAAGCCATTGGGAATAATGAGTTTTATTATTCACCGGAGAATATGCTCTAGTAAACAAAACTATAAAACATTTTATATGTCAATTATAAAACCACAAGCAGCATGAATTAAAGTCATTGTTTGCAGGTGGCACCAGTGTCAAAGTTGCAGCAGCTGTTACTTTCCTTACCTGTAGATGGCGCACATCTGCAGAGCTACTCTGCTGCAGTTGTTACTTCTCTTGCCAACAGGCAGTGCAGGTTGAGCTCGACCTGCAGGTCTCAAACTGCTGTCTCTGCAGACAACTGATACTGTTTCAGGTGCTTTGCATCAATGACGCTGTGTGTGCTTGTTTTACTTTTATTGTTCTCAGACAGTAATTCGCTCTCCTCTCTCACCTCCAGTGACCCACAGAGATGGAAAGTTCAGCGCTCAACTCTCCAAACTGACCGCCATTGGACGGACACGACACGATGAGCTGTAATTGGTCAGAACTGTGACTTGGTTTTACGTTCTGAGCTCTGAGTCGGGCCTCTGTTTCAGCTCAGTAGTCCATGAAGGATGGATTTGTGGGAGTAACAACCAAAAACTGAAGTGGGATGATGCTGATTTGCGTCAGTACATTAATTACCTGGTATGTTTTTACAGTGTATTAGAAAATGCTGCTTGGGACAAAAAAAAAAATACAGCGAGGCATCAGTTTAGTTTCATATATTTTTACGACATAATGTCCTAGTTAAAAATCTCCCATCAGATAAAGTGCTTCCATAGTTGTTTCATAGTTTCTGAGGATACATGATTTACAGATCTGTTCTGATCCACTGGGGACGATTGTGAATGTATAGAGGATTGGTGTCTGAGGGCTTGAAGAGTATAGATAACACATTTAGAGTAGGGAGGGATTTATCCATCTTGTGTAATCCTAAAAGGAAAGGGAATAATCTCCAATAGCGTCATGACACGCACATAAACAATTACATTTTCCCGAGTCTGTTCTGAGCTGAGCTCCTTGCTCCCTGTCTGTTTGTATTCATCTGTTCTGGATAACTGTAAGCGCTCATTTTATTCCCGATCAGTACTCCTGTGATCACTTTTTGTTATGTTTGTGTTTTTGGCCAGAAGGGATACTTGTGATACATCAGATAGCAGCTTCATAACACCATCTGAAGAGAGAGAGGTACAGAATACACTGACTGCATCTGTGGATAAATCTTAAACCGTGTCAATTTGAATTCATTGTTTAGAAAATATTAGAGGTGCAAACGGTTCAACACGCCCACAGTTCAATTTGTATTGTGGTTTTTGAGTCACGGTTTTGTGTTTGGTTTGGTTTGCACATTATGGAGAAGAAAAACAACCATTTCCAATGGTCTCCAATGTTATCGTTTGCAAGAATAACGTTTTTTTCCATCCAAACATTTGTCAAAGTATGAAATCAACAAATATTCTTTCAAAAGCAAAGTTACGCAGCCGGTTCAAAACAAACAAAAATGGTTTCATAATAGCTGCATTCTTTTTGTTTTTCCTTCAGTATAAACGGTGATAAACGCAGCAGGAATGAGAGTTTGTTGATTCTCGTTTGTGTAGTGAACTGCTCAGTTTTGCATCCCTAGAAAATATGACTCAAGCAGTGAGTATAAATGATCATTATTGTATTTTTAAACAACCGTAATCTTGATCATTTCATTGAGACGTCTGCAACAGAATATTAAACCATCTCTCTTTTTTTAACTTTTCACAATGACACTGTTTTTTTTTTAGTTTTATCACAAAAAAATCCAACTCTAAGGCTCGCACAGACGTTTGGATCATAGTATATATATGGACAAGAGATGCCATCACATATTCCTGAGCCCCTCTTGAACCTTCTGCTTTCATCCTTCAGTGGCGCACGTGTGGATCAGTATGGGTATTGTGCAGGTTTTCAGAAGTACATCTCCCTGCTCCGTTGTATGTAGCGAGCAGGAATGCCTTCATCTTCTTTACATTGATCCAATCTTCTTAGATCCACATAAGATGAGTTCTGGAGATTGATTTCAGATTTGAAGAGTGTGCTGATTTGATGCTGCGGTCGGATTACTCACTGAGATCCGTACCTTGTTTGGATCCTCTCATCCGTCTGGAGGTGTTCCTCTGTAGTGGCGGAAACACTCAGCTGGGGACGTCTGTGTGTCCCTTTGTCCCTCTGGGGTCACAACAGGAAGTAACCACGTCCAGGTGCTGAAGAAAAACACAAGAAGTTACTTATTTTGTACACATTTTCCTTTTCTTTTCTTTTTTTTCCTACGTCTTGATTGTTCTTGATTTGTGTTGAGATGTGACGGATGTTTGAATAAAGAGATGTTGTCACTGTTCTGGAGATAATTTCATGTTTTTGTCTTGTCATGTCAGTCTCATCTGATTGAACCTCCCACAGCCTCGTTAAAGGGTAAACATGAAAAGAGAGGAGAAATTTGAGTGCCAGCATAGGGGCATTAAATATTCTGAGCACTGTCAGAGCTGGGCCACTGTGAACGTGGCGGAGAGCGTTTTTATGCCCCTGTCATATCTGTCTAAAATAACGGTAATTTTAGTACCAGCACTAATGTATTCCTAATTTAAACTCCGTTTGTATGCTGCAGAAACAACCAGGCTTTTAGGATTCAAATGAGACTTCACATGAGATTTATATAAAAAAATAAAAAATAATTTAAATAAGCATTATGAAATATGTATAGTGTGAGCATTCAGCATATATTGTCCTCGGATAAATGTTTTCCATGAGATAAAGAGCTTCCATTGTTTCTTCTTAATTTCTGGGGCTTTGCAGGGAGGATCAGGGAGGCACATATGGGAACGTATAGAGCGTTGATCTTTGTGGGCTTACAGAGATATAGAGTTGGGGGATTTATTCATTTTATGTTAAGCAAAGAGAAAATCAGTCATCTAGATTGCAGTCAAATTGGCATCAGTGAGTTTGAATCGTATGATACAAGAATGACACGTGTTGTTCTACAACCACATACCTTACCGGTGCTTAATGTAAAATCTCACCATGACTGGAACTATCAAACCCCTGAATATCCTGTAAAGAAAATGTATTGTGGGGTAGCAGTCTGGCAGAGCTGTGCTGAGAAACTCCCAAAGAGTCTCTTACTTGTAATTAAAGCATCTTACAGCAAAGACGGGACCATTTCAGACTCTGATTTCCAGTTTTGTGGCCCATTGGATAAAAAATTTGACATTTTGTTCTCTAGACTGTTGTTCGGTTGAATAATAAGTCTCTGCAGCACAGTATCTCTTTGTTTACTGCCAGTTCTCTGTGTGAGTCTCAAAGCAGCTATCATGCTGTCATCTAAACACTGAACACATATCTGTTTGTTTACCATCTGGTCCCAGTAAAGATGTTTACTTTGAACATTTCCCCCCTACAGTAAGACCATCATGAAAATATGCACACTTAATGCTGCCAAGAACTGGCATAGATTACGATGGCGTGCATTAAAGATAAAGCAGAAACATTTTTAGTCACACAAGCAAAAGGGCTCCGGGGATCCAACACTCTAATCCGCACTGAAATATCTCAAAAACTATTCAATGTATTGGAATGAGATTTTATACAGACAGCCATGGTCCCCAGAGGAAGAATACTACTGACTTTAATTTCCCCTCTGACTTTGACTTTAGCACCACCGGGCAGCGGACCGACCACATTCGGAGTAAAATGCCCATAGCTTTTGTATGGATTCTGTGTCCTCTTAATATGACTCGTTAAGGAGACAGTCCAAAAGGTTTTATGTTCTCAGCAATATTTTGCCTTAGGTCGAGTGTTCAACGTATACTTTGAACGAGTCAGTTATGTTGAAATAGTTCAACTAGAGCTTATACTGAGTTATACTCATGAAATGTACGTTCTAAAATTTGTAGGAAAGTTTTAACTTGACTTTAAATCAAGCCCCGACCACAGCGACTTCCTGGTTGATCCAATTAGGAAAAGAAATTGTAGTCCGCCCGGTGTCCACCAGGGCTAGATTTCATAGTAGAGCAGTTTCTCATTGACCTCCATGTTAGAGGCAGGCCATTTCCATGCCATTAAACCTATTTAAGGCCTGGTACAAAAAACATTCTAGTCTGTTTCTATTTTATTGGAGGTTAAAGTTTATGAATAATTAGGGGCGCGGCCTCTTGTGTGACAGCTAGCCGCTGGCCCTCACTTCTCCTCTGAGGTATACGTCAGCCAGATGGACGTATCTCCCTCACCTGATGTCACATCAATGCCCTTTTTTGGTCAGAGGAAATGAGGTGGAGTCAAAGTCTGACAAGATGGCGACTCCCGTAGGCGAGTACAATTTAAACAAGTTGAGAGAACGGACCTCGACGGGTTTGCTACGTCCATTTTTTATACAGTTTATGCTTTAAACACTGATATGTCAACAGTTGCTTTTTTTTATTTAAACTGCATTTTAAACGTCCATCATTTGATCAATCTTCTTTTGAAAAGGACCCCGGGGACATAGAGATGACCCTTACTTAAAATATAAAAATAAATATATATGTATATATATATATATATTTCTTTTTAAGGCAATTTGGGATGAAAAAACTATGACTGGAGAGTCCGCAAAATCAAAAAAGTTTTATGACGAAACACACTCAAAACAAATCACATTCATATCTGCCTCAGCTGTACTTTGTATTTATTGCGATTGCTAGTGCGCTACAACACTATAAACTAAGCTGGCAGAACATAGTTATAACATTGTTAAATGTTAGCTTTGTCATTGTGAGCGTGCTGGTGTTAGCATTTAGCTCAAGTGCAGCCTCACTCAGCCACTAGCAAAGTAGCCTGAGGGGATATCCTACTTTTTTTTCATGTCAATAAATCCTATGAAAAGACCAAAACCAACAGTGAACCATTTTCTGTTTATCCGTCTGATATAGCTAATTCCTCTGTGCTGCAGTCTTAAAAAACACATCAGTGAGCCACACAGGGTGACACATTTTGCATTAGCACTTGGGTAAACATTGTGGTTTATCTTCTGTCCTGCTGCGGTAAATACTCATAAGAGCACCAGATGTGTATTAATCAATATATATATATATATATATATATATATATTCCCCAGCAAATGCACTATTTTCTCCCGTTTGAGTGACCTTTCCTGAAAACTACAGTTCCCAGCTGTTTTGGGAAATTACTGAGCCTTGATGAAACTACATATTTGATTAACCTCTTAAAAAAACATGAACTTATGCAGTAGGAAGGAATGGGCTCGCTGCTGAGTGCCACAGATGGGGCAGGGAAGTCATAAAGTATTGAGAAACGGACTAACACTGTCAGCTTTGGTCTTTTCATTTTATCTGTTGACAGAGAATATAGAATAACACCAGATTTATTCTTTACTTTAGAGCCACAATAAGCCTTGGGAATAACATTTCAGAGAGAGCAACATCAGATGACCTAAATTAAATTAAAGCCTCCAGTTTGTGTGTAAATGTAATCAATCCAGCAGACGTTCCTGTTTCTGTTTTTCTCTCTTTTCCTCGCACACACACCTGCCCCCCATTTCGCTCTCTTTGCATCTCCTGACATTTGGAGGGGAACAGATGGAGATTGTAGCCGGGTCGGTCAAGCCATAGGCAGTAAAGGAGATGGGATTTAAGTAACACCAGGGGCCTGGTGAAGGGTACAACGACTGGCCAGCTGCCCCCTGTCTCCCCTGATGTGCACCCAGGCGCCGGGCCGATGACCCAGTGAGCTCGGAGCCGCTTGGCCTCCACACTTCTTATCTGGCCTTGCTTAATTCATCTTAACATTAGACCATTGCACACCGCTGAGTCAAAGTACCTTTAGCGACAGCAGCTCCTGTTATACCATCACGACTCTTGGCAGCAATTATCTAACCCAGCCAATGCTGATACATGTGAGTGGTTGTGTCTGGCTGCTTAGGTTGAAGTGCACTAAAGTAATCAGTTCTTACTTTGTCTTATCGTCTTACAGTAATTACAATTTCCTTCATATCTCTATCTAATTAGGCCTTCTCCTTTGCCCTTTAACTGTGCATCTGTGGGAGTTTGCGAGCCGGGGGGCAAACTGAGCATCTGTATAGAGGCTCCTGTTACCAGAGCAGTAACCCAGACAGATGTTATGATGCCCCGTGTATGTTTAGCGTATATACTCAAGAGATTGGTAGAAGAAGAGGCGGGAAAAGGACGTCTGCAGAGCCAAGCTGTTCCTGTTCCTGACATACTCACCTCAAGTTGCATTTGCGTCCTGTCACCTTGGAAACTCTCAGCTCAACTTGGCAAGCCTTAAATCACTCTCCACTCCTGCGGCTGGTGCTGTGAATGCGGCTCTGTTCTGTCAGCCTCCAGCTCCTGCTGCATTGTCTCACACTGTGGTCGAGAGCAGCCTTCTTTTCTCAGGGTACGGAGGAGCTTTGCGGAGCTCCTTCACCTTCTTTGTGTGTTCAGCGGATCTGTCGTGAGGGTACGGAGGAGGTTTGCGACCTTGGCGGCCTTGTGCTGTTGCTGGTTTAGCTGTGGCTGCGGGGTCAGAGCACACCTGTGAAGGTCTACGTACGGTTCCTGCTGAGGATGCTCGCCTCTCTCGGTCAGTGTTGGACACAGTTTGAGTTTCTGAGTAGGTGGGTGGGCAGCTGGCAGACGGAGGCTGGGTCGATGATGGAGAGAGTAGACCAGCAGATGGGTGGTCACTTTGTGGGGTCGGATAAGACCCGACTTTGCTCGCTATGATAACAGAAGGGCTGAGCGTGGGGGGTGGGTGAGGCTTTGGAGACAAAGGGGAGGCAGGGCTGACCCTGATGGAGGAGGAAGGCCCAGGGGAGTGAGGCTGAGAACCAGGGCTGTTGGGGTGATGGAGGTTAACTGTTAGAGGGGAGAGACCAGGAGTGGGAGGCCGAACAGGGAGGCTTCTTTGGGGAGATAAAGTAATGTCCTTGTGAGGGGGATTGGATGAAGGGAGATTACTGTTGCACTGTGGCACCCCACCTTGTCTGGAAGAAGACCCCAGACTGCAGGTGAAGCGAAGAGTTCGACTTCTCTCTGCTGAAAGCCCAGAGGTTAGCGGGCACATCAGCGCATTGGGTGGAGACTGGCTCCTGCTGTGACGACGTCTCCTGAGACTGCCAGATGAGTCTGTGGGTGCTGGCCGGTCTTCAGGCTCTGACGGCCTCTGATGGGTCCTGCCTGCTGTCACTTCACCGGAGCTGGAACCTGAACTGGAGCTGCTGCTGTCGCTGGGAAAGTTGGCGCTGTCGCCTCTTTCAGTCCCCTGCTGCTCCTCCTCCGCATTCAGATCAATGGATGAGGTGAGATAGTCAATCTGCTGCACCACCTATGATGGATAAATGCATACAGCATGGTGATGAACAGAAAGAATAGAAGTAACTGGAAAAAGGGGCTCATGAGGATACATCACTATCCATCAGTATGTTTAAATAAAGTTATTGGTTTCAGAAAGCATCCTTCTGAGAACCTTTGCAGTCATATTGTTGCTCGTTCTGAGATCTTTTGGGAAGGCGCAAAAATACTGGTTGCTGATTGGATAAACCATCTGTCTATCACCACCTATGTTAATGATAGACAGGCCAAACCAACCAATCAGATCAACAAAGCGTATGAAGTACAAACCAAACGTCAAGGCAAAGCTCAGAAAGTAAACAACATGTCTGTAAAGGATATTTGCCATATCTGTAATGTGAATTAACGGATAAAAGGAACAATATCAGGTGCCGGTCCATATTCCAACAGAAGGGTTCAAGAGAAAAAAGCGTTAGCGAGTGGCTAACAGAATTAGGGCTACCGCTGTCTGAAAATGTGTCTAGATTAGGTCGGATTTGCATGCGTTGCGTCAAACTGTAATGTCCTGAAAAAGCTCAACCTGTGTAACCAGTTGCATAATGTCTCCTGTGGCTCTGATCGGAGCATTTGACAACCTAGATGATGTCATTGTGATGTCATCAGGGTTATCTCAGCTTGGGATCAGAGACTTTTTAACAGAAAGCTCGAGTTACAAACCGGAGGTGTGGAGTTTGACAGATGTTGATGTTTATCAGGCAGGGAAGGTCTAATGAAAGACTGCTGTGTTGCATTATGGGTAAAATGTAGAACGCTTGCTGCTTCAAGTCCCTCAACTTTATAAGGGTGCAAATGTTGTTTAATCTGCTTTTTTGCTCCAATTATTCATTTAGTAAATAAAGTCTAAAAAAGTATTTAAAAAAACAAAACGATGGTCACAAGCTGACATCTGCAAATTGCTGGTTTTGTTCCACTAACCCTCTAAAAACCCACATATACAATTTACAATCATATAAAAGAGATAAAAGAAGCAAATCCTCACTATTGAGTAACTGGAACCAGAGAATATTTGGTATTTTTTGCCAAATTAGGTTTATAATAACTAAATTTTCACTTTACTAACTCATCAAATAACACTTTTTTGGGCATGTTTTGTTTTTTTAGTTATTCAGAGGTGACAGGAAATGAGGGGAAAGAGAGGAGACATCCAACCTGACACGAAGATCCTCAGACAGATATGAACAGTGTTTACAAGATTAGATTTTTCTTCTAATTTGAATCTTTTCTAATAAAATCGTTGATGACATACAAACCCAACCTTAGCACTCCTTAGCAATATTAAAAGTCTACTTATCTTTCTGCATGTGTGCATCTATAATTTGGAGCATCTTACAGAGCTGTGGACTCGCCAGGTGTATAGCTCTCATCTGTAACCATGTCACACTAGCTACAACTTTGTGCAAATTTCTTTTTACCTCAGCCTAGAAATGATGATATTACTATTATGGGATGTCATGCATTAGCTAAAATTAGGTGGGTTTCCCTTCTTATACTTGAAAAGCACTATATATCATTTACAGACATAGGTCCAGATGCATATATTTAAATGAGCGTATGTACAACACACATATACACATAAATGCTTAACACAGAGACACCCATACACACACACACACACACGCACACACACACACACACACACACACACACACACACACACACACACACACACACACACACACACACACACACACACACACACACACACACACACACACACACACACACACACACACACACACACACACACACACACACATAATTACGGAGGCAGGAGAGATTGTAGAAAATTACACTGGGGAAAATGTTTGACCTATCTCTCCACCTGCTTTATGTGAACAGATAAATCCTGGGCTCCTGTTGGAACAGATGAATTATTATTTTGTTCTCTGTGTTCAACAACATCCTTGCTGATGTCAAAAGATGACCTGGTTTGTCTTTTTTATTTATTTTTTTTTAATGCTGAGGCTTTTTTGGGCGAGGCGTTTCACATTACTTTGAAGTGCAGTGTGTATGTGCACATCAAGTGACTCTGCAGGTGCTGCTTGTTAATGTCAGAAATCAGAGGAGATAAAAGCACAAAGGACCCTCGTTTTGATCTGCTGCTCCCAAGAGTGTTTATTAAGAACTTTGTTTTTTTGACCCCTCAGGTCTTTACGTATAGTGCTGATGAGAGCCGCTGAGAGACGTTTGTTGTAAAGATCAGTCGTGTAACTTTCATTCAACTCCTGCAGTTGACTCTGTTGGTGTTTTGCTCTAACTTCTTAATCATATAGTGCAGTGTTTGATGTGTCAAAATGCCAGAGCAGAAGATCGTATTTATGTAAATTTGATTCTGTGATGACAGAAGTCTTAAGTGTTGCTTTAATATTTGTACAGTTTCTGTCTAAAAAGATTTAACGGCTCACCATGATTGATTATAAAATAAAAACGAGGGTTGCTTCTCATGCAACAGAATGATAAAACAGGGCTCTGAAATAAATATGCGACCAAAGTCTTCTCTGGTGCCTTATCTTCCTTTGATCTGTCATCTCTGTTGTGAAAATTTGGGATTTTTCATCACAGTGCTTTCTCCCCTCCCTCCTCTTTTCCCTCTTTCTGCGTAGCCTACATGCTCTTTCATCAGTGTTATACTAATACTGCCACACTAAATACTCGCGGCCAGGATGGTGAGGTTACTACCTCGGGTTTAGCCGCGACCCTGTAGCTAAAGATCAAATGCCAAGAGGGGAGATTTACGTGTCACTTTTACTATATGAGTAATACGAGGCAGAGATACTCAGATATAAATGGATTATAAAACACTCTCCAGCTGTGCCTTGAGCAGCATCTGTCCATGAGGAGGGAGAGTGAAGGAAGAGATGAGAGGGGGTGTTAGAGGAGGAAAGACTGAAAGGGAAATGCAGAGAAGAAGGCAACAGCTTTGCCTAATGTCACATCTCAGCAGTCTATGAATGCATCATGCAAATGGGGCATAACTATATTGTCATTCACCTCTGTGAAAATGTACGCATGAAGTGGCAACGATTGCTGTACATGTCTGGAGACAGATGGCAGAGGAGAGTTGCAGAAACAGTTTGCAGACTGGAGGCGGATACGTTCAACCCTGCTGCTGACTTTTTAATGCATGTTAAATTCTGCTGAGGACGTGTGTTTGTAGCCTGCATTGTTATCCGTATAAGCCCTCAAGGTTTAACAGCATAAGCATGAACACTTCCTGCATGATGAAATACCTAAATTAATGTGAGAGGAAGCAGAACAGTAACTTCTGCTGCTCCTTTTCTGAACAGATTTGTTTTTCTTTCTGAGTGCAGGAAAGAAATGGCTGTGTAGGTGAAATGTTTCACAAAATCGACAAAAATCCAACATGTTACCTCTTTCATTTCCTGGTGGACATCCCTCAGCGCCGTAAGAACCTGCTCCAGGTTGTCCACCACCCGTTTAATCTGGTTTCGAACCACCTTCCTGCTGCAGCCGGATTCCTTCCTCTGTGACTCCCCCTTATAGGTCGGCCTGTATTGGACCCACGTCTGGTTCTGTGCCAGGGCTGTGATGCACTCGGAGCTCGGTCTAGCTTTCCTGGGGCCTCGTAGAGTCGCGGTGCAGCCCGGGCCTCTCTGAGGAACCTCCGTGGAGAAGATGACCCCATTGAGGGGCTCGTTGATACCCTCCATAGGTGGTTCCCTCAGGTCTCTCTGGCTCTGGGAGTTCCTGCTCTGTGGTTTGATATAGCTGAAGCTGGAGGTGAAGCCATGCTGCCTTTCTGTTAGTCCCTGAGTGTCTGAGCTCGCCCAGCTGGATGAATGAAGGTCTCTATTGCGGTAGGTGGTACTGCTGGCGTAGTCCCACACCTTCCCCCTCCTGTTCTCCAAGTCCACCACAACAGGCACCTTACAGTTTGGCTCCTCAATGAGCAGCTCAGGAACAGGAACAGGAGGGGGTCTCACCAGGGGCCCGTATTTCCTGACTGAAGTGCTAGTCCCGTCATTCTGCGATGGAGGGAGGCTCAGGTGGCTGTTGTGGATCCGAACAAATGTGTGGTTGTCCTGGGCAGACGTGGAGCTGTTGCCCAGATCCTGCGGCCCGTCACCTGGACCGCCCTGTGTGTTGGGGAGTGGGTCCAGCTCTGGAGACTGGTTCCACCTGGCAGGACTGTCCTCCCTCTGCTTCCCCAGGCTCCCTGGCAGGATGTGGTGCCCCCGCAGCACCACCGGCAGCATTCTCGCCATCCCCACACCATTGCATCGAACCTCCCCCTTCTTTGCCCGGTCCTTTCCCTGGATGGAGAAGAACCCGATGCCTTTGGCTCTCTCCAGCGGGGTCAGGTTTTTGGTGGCCTCTGAGCTGGATTTGTACGGTCCATTGAGCCCCAGGTCACTGCTGTGGTGAGGCTTTAGACTATTGCGCAGCCATGGTATGAAGTGAGGGGCGTGGGGCTTAAAGCCTTTCTGCTCCCCAGGCGCTGGAGCCCTGCTGTCAGAGAACATGGTGATGGATGATGTCCAGCAGCCTCACAGAAAGAAGATGCATAAGAGGAACAGGAGGACTCCTGAGACACAGAGAGCTTCCTCCTCTTTTTCCATGAATCCCCTCCTACCTTTGCCATTAACATAGACTCAGTCCGCTTTATCTTTAGTCTCTTTTCCCCTTTCTTCCCTCTCTCTCTCTCTCTGCGACTCTGCCTCCAAAACTTTTATCTGTCTTTTTCCCTCATCATTGCGATCCCACCCACCCACTCCCCTTTTCTTGCTGAAGCCTGTTTCTGATTTTATCGCCCTGCCTTTTCCCCTCTTCTTTTGCCTCTCTATCTGCCTCTCCTCCCACGATCCTCCCTGTTGTATCGCTCTTGAGTCCCTCACCCCCTCATTGGGCTGGCCTTGGAG